>NW_024879296.1:741377-904827 GCF_018340385.1 Cyprinus carpio | reverse complement strand
GGACAGGTTCCACTCAGAACAGGCCTCTCCAGTTGACCAAAAGAAGTTTGGATTGCAGGCTCAGCGGGCATATCCAAGTATCTGTTTGGGAATGATTTGAGCGCTGCCAGCTTGCTGCAGAGTTTAAATGGTGGGGGGTCAGCCTGTCGAGCTCAGACCATCACCGCACACGGATCAATTGGTCTGCATGGCTGTCGTCCCAGAAGGAGCCGCTAAAGATGAGGCACAAGAAAGCCCGCAAACTAGGTTTGATGAAGAACAGCAGACTAAGGACATGGATTACTGGAACCATGTCCTGTGGTCTGATGAGACCAAAATAAACTTATTTGGTTCAGATGGTGTCGAACCGTGTGTGGGCGACAACCAGGTGAGGATACAAAGACAAGTGTGTCTTGCCTACAGTCAAGCATGGTGGTGGGAGTGTGTCATGGTCATGGGGCTGCATGAGTGCTGCTGGCACATTGTGGGGCATTCTCTAACAGAAGGTGGGAGGAGTGCAAGGTCTCTAACATCCACCAGGCTCCGCTATGTCATCATGGAGGAGTGGAAGAGGACTCCAGTGGCAACCTGTGAACGCTCTGGTGAACTCCATGCCCAAAGAGGGTTAAAAAAAAGGCTAGTGCTGGAAAACAATGGTGGCCCACACAAAATATAGACACTTGGGGCCCAATTTGGACAATTTTACTTAGGGGTGTACTCCCTTTTGTGGCCAGCGGTTTAGGACATTAATGGCTGTGTGTTTGAGTATTTGAGAGGACAGCAAAATTAACACTGTTTATACAAGCTGTACACTCACTACTTTACATTGTAGCAAAGTGTCATTTCTTCAGTGTTGTCACATGAAAAGATATAGATAAAAATATTTATAAAAATGTGAGGGGTGTACTCACTTCTGTGAGATACTGTATGTATGTATGTATTATCTATCTATCTATCTATCTAATCTATATATATGATATATATATATGATATTTATATATTATATATCTATATATATATATATAGTATATTATGAATATATATTAAACTAACAGTAATATCAGATTATAAATACCAGAGTTTATAATTCAGAGATTTAACTTAACTACAGTGCCTTATGGTGAGGTAAATTAAAATGCTGACTTGATTTACCCCACAACATTTTGCTCACTTTGCCCCATATCTACCATTTTGGAAAAAATAGCTCTGTTGCTTATCAGTTCAGGCTAATATTTAGCTAAATGATTTGCATGGTTTTAATGTTGCTAAATCACCTATATGTATCATAAATAATATTTAGACCTGGATAAATTTGCAACAAACCATTACATTGTTATGCTAAATTGTACTTTGACAAGCCCAAAAACTAAAGTAAATGGCAGTCTTTCCATTCCTCCCATGTGTTTCTCCTTTTCAGAGTCTGGCAGAAAAGAAATGATGGGTGGTTTCAGAATACATGGTCACAAAACAGTAAAAGTGTACCAACTGTACAAAAAGTAACCAGGGGTGGGTCAACTTACCCACTGGCTCAACTTTACCCCACTCTCCCCTACTTCTATTGAAGATGGGCAGAAGCAGGCTCAGAGAGTGAGGGAGAGCCCACTCTTATCAAAACATCTAACAATAATGTCTGGGAATTATTACAGAGTGTGCTAGATAATTTGTATTAACAAGCACCCACCCCCCCTAATGCCTTTTTTTGGTTTAGGCCACTGCCCCTCAAAATATACTGTGCATGGCCTGAACACAAGCGAATATCATCAGCAAGATCTGAACTGGTTTTAAGCGGCTTTACTGCAGAGACATTACTATCTATATAATGAAATATAAATGTCACTGTCATTTTGATGCTGGATGTGGTGAATCAGCTGCCAGTGATCAAAATATTGTGGTCATATGAAGTCACTGAAAATAGTTTTGAAAATATGGCTGAGATGTCGTAAATATGAGGCAGATGCTGTGGAACTGTGGAAGTCGCTCTGACAATGATAGCTGATGGTAAAATCATCTGCTCAAATTGAACCCTTTTAAGTTTCAAAAAAGGAAGCGGCGTATGCTATTTTTATTCTTCTGTAATTTGCTCTTAAAATATCAAGATAATTCTTTTGCTATTGCAGCAGTTAGAGGTCATTATGTAATGATTAGCAAACATTCATGCATTTAAGGGTTAAAAAGAGTGTAGAATTTAAGAAAAAAAGAGTAAAATAGACATTGCAATTCATTGGGAGAAGTTGCTATTTTATACTAGGTTCATTCTGAGGTTATCTTCTTAAGACCTCTCTCTCTCTCTCTCTCTCTCTCTCTCTTTCTACTCATTTCACATGATGGTACATTTGATAAAAGTTCGGTAAGCAAAGCTGTTTCCTGTTAAAGTGGTGCACATGCGTCTTTACCACATGTTAGTTTGGTAATCTGATTATAGATTTTCTACCAGATGTGTTGCTTTTAATACAATCATTAAGGTATGTTAATTTGTCTTCAGTTAATTTAAAACACACTCTTGCCTTAAATCACAAGGTGAGAATATTTTTATGTTTTCCCCCATTTACTGTTTTTATCTCACGAACAGAGAGATGTGGCTGAAGCTTATGAGCTCAACTGTGCAGTTCTAGTTGCATGACAGTTACTGTCCAACCACATCCACCCTGGCCAAGTTGGCATTTCTCAATGACTATCTTTTGATGTCATCAAAATGAGTACAAATATATTTAGAATCAACTGGAATAATTGCATAGGTATTTAGTAGCATATACTATAAAACGCTCTCAATTTCCATCTACATTTTCGGTAGGCTTGATCCTGACATGGAGTTAGGAAATACTGGATCACAGAAGTAGTAAATAAATATATTCATGTATTTTTTCTTTCTTTTAAATTTATAGTTCCTACTGAAATAAGCTGTAGTTATTCAATGTTCATCATTGTTTGTCTAAAAGCTCACTTGAATTTGTTCTAGATCATTAGATGTTCTTGACATCATGGCGAGGTTCTGGAAGCTGGTTTTGAGAAATATTTACCAGGAAACTCTGTCTCCACCCATCTTTTTGTTTGCTCTGATTGTTTTTGTCAGTGAGAGAGCTCATTCTGTTGTCTTCATGGTGATAATGTCCTCTCTACTCTTCTTTGGCCTATCTGCTGCCACACCATGACCTTCACTGGTGAGACATTGAACTACTGAATTAAACTGCTGAATAATAAAAATTAGCAGCACTCTGCCTTTCTCAGCTCATGTGAATGTCAGAATAGTAAAATGGCACAGAAGCAAAACCCACTCCAGACCTTACATGGTTTTCTGTTCAAAGAACTGGCTACAAATCTGTGGAGGATTCCTCATTTCTGATTAGTTGTCTTAAAACTGCAGCACATTGTCGAAAGAAGTTAGAGTTGTAATTGTTTAAAACACCTCTTATAGTCTAAAATGACAAAAACGGAATTTAAAAATTAAATTATGTTAACATATATTTGATTTTAACCAGTTCAGAGGACTCTGACAGTTGTGGGTTGGTGCACACAGACCTAAAAATAAAGGGGACTGAAGGTTCTGTCTGCATCGGATGCGTGAAGTCTCTACCACCCCCCCAAGCCATTTTTTTTTCCCAAGGGAAACCTTTTTTGCACTGAGGAAAACTGTCATGAATGACATGTGAGCTTTTGAAAGGTAAACAATCTGTCAGTAGGCAAAAAATATCTACATGAAAAACATTTTTCTAAAAAATAATAAATTAATACGATCTGGGCTTTATTAATGAGTAAGCAAGATATAATGTAGGCTACAGTCGGTCATCGTATATTAATCTTTTGTTACACACCGACAAATTGTTTTATAATCTTACCTGTCCTCTATATCATCTCAAAGGCTTCCCTGCGAATCATAAAGGATGACGGACCGCTGCTGAATCCCATGATCGAACAATCAGGAATCAAGTATTGCAAAGCACTGTCATTAGCTAAATTACTGTCATTGTAAAATATTTTCCTTTTAATGTAAAATATAAATGGAATTTATACAAATGATTGATTTTCTAAAGATTTACAAATGTAAAATGTTTTTTATTTGCATACTGTTGCATACATCTATATATTGTACTTTTCAGTGTAGGCTTTCTAATTGTGGGGGGAGGAAAAATGTATTCACAGTGGATCCAAAAAAAAAAACAACAAAACAAAAACAGACATACTTAAATCAAATTTGACCAAAAAAAGTTTAGCGAATACGTTTGTACAGTATAGCATATGTAAAATAATTAAGCAAAAAATGTTATTCAATATTATTAAATATTTTTCTGTTATGTTTTCTATACTACAGCTAATGAGAAAAAAGTCACACAAAATGAGAAAGTCAACAGGAAATCTAATTTATACCAATAAAGAAGAAGAGGAGATAGTTGAAGTGCATTCTGTCTGCAGTGTTGCAGGCGGGGTAAGGCTGGATAATGGTCCCTTAGCAATCGTCTCATGGAAACACATGTGAAGATCATAAATAACAAAATGTGTAAAATAAATGGGGAGAAAAGCTGACATATTCAGACTTCACAGATGAGGTATACATATGGCAATGGAGGGAAGTTGCACTGAAGTACAAATGTTCATCTGTCATATTGATTGATATAAGGCCCACAATGCTGAGTTTAAACTCTGTGTTTACATTGTTAACAGGGGGATTCAGGAGGGTTCTTTGGTTTGTGGGAAAACTGCTGTTGGTTGTCACATCTTTTGGTGGACCTAATCTCGTAAATTCCCCTGAGCTACCTGAAGTTTATATGAAGGTTTCGGCATATCTGCAATGGATACATACAAGTTTGTTTATTGGAAATGTTTATTGACTTTGATTTGGCCTGAATTTATTAAAAATTATTTCAATAAATGTGTCATATGTCAATTACCATATGAGTGGTTATTTCTTTACCCCAGCCCTTGGAGACTGCAAATACGAAGGCATTTTTTAATCACATTTTTAAAAGGATAGTATATTCTGAGATTCTGCATTTCCTGCAGGACAAGCTGTTTTACCACATTGATTCAGGAGATAGCATGATTCCTGCTCATAACGACATAGGGTAAAAAACATATTGTAAAAAAAATGCTCACTTTACTGCTAAAGACTTTGGGAAGGCCTGACAGAAGGAGGTAAGCATTTAAAGGGTTGACTTGAATATGCTGGAAGTATTTTTAACACATAAAAATGGTAGCATTGTAGCTTGAAACAGGACTTTGATTACAGTCTAAAAAAAAAAAAAATACTGCAATATCCACAAACTCACCACCACTCATCCTTTTTTTTAATTCTTCACATATATTAGTTAGTTTCCCAATTAATTTACTTTGGGTTTAAAGTGGAAGTGAAGTAGTCAGTCAAGTTTATATTATTTAGTAAACTGGTTTCCAATTTTAATAAAAAAAAAATAAAAGAATTTAAAAAAAAGCAAAACATAAATAATGTATTTAATTTAAAAAAAAAGGATGTTTTGTTATATCTTTTTGAGAAGAAATGATACTGCCATCTTTTAATACTACAGTGTGACATCACAGGATGGTTCACTCAGTGAATATAAGCATTTCTTTACTTTTTTCACGCTTGTTTGAAATGAGGCAAGGCGACCTTGAAAACATTGTTAAGCCCATAATAAGTCCAATTGCTTAATGCATTGAGCCAATACAGGGAGGGGACCGAGCAGTCATATTGTTACATGTGGAAGAAAGAATTTGTGAACCTGTGGTTTGGAAACAATCCGTGTTAAACATGGATGCTCATCAAAAACATAATTTTGTGTCATTTGCTCAAGAAGACACAGAAGAGACCTCAATTTGGTACTCGTATGTTGGTATGTTAACTGGTATGTTGTCTGAGCTGTGGCTTTTTGCGTTCCCCTGTGCGCACAGAAAAAGAACAATCAGTCACAGCATGTGAGTACCGCATCTCTTTCAATGTGTTTTGTGCTTGAATGGCTTAAAACTCTTTATTCACTAGCTAGGACCACCGCCACAAACATGCTATGACAAAATGTTAGTTGAACAGGGAGTTGGGGAAGAATTGAAAAGAGGATGAAGGGGGTCGAGGGAAATGGGCTGATGGTCAGGCCTGATCAGGGCATCTAGAATTGATGGCACCTCAGAGAGACTCAGGGTGGGGGGGGGGGTCCGCTGTCTCTCTATAGCATATATTTAGGCCAAGACAATTAGGACCCCCCGATACAACCTGATAGAAAGATAATGTGGGATAAGGTTGGCTAAATGGTGATGAGAAAGGGAGGGAAAGGGTGGGTTTGAGAGGAGAACGAGACTAGCAGTCGGGTATGATGGTGGCCCGAAATATAGGGAGTTTCAGGAAGTTCAGGTGATTGTTTGGGGCGTGCCCCTGCTTCTGAACATCTGTTAACCAATTAACTCCATTTCACTAGCTAGGACCAACACCACAACAAAGCTATGAAACTTTTACGTTGAACAGGGAGTTGGGGAAGAGTAGAAAGAGGATGAAAGGGGTCAAGGAAATGGGATGATGGTCAGGTTGTGATCAGGGCATCTAGAATGATGGCTCAGAGAGACTTAGGGTGGGGGTACCGTCTCTAGCATAATATTTAGGCCAGACAATTAGGGAACCCCCCAAAGTTGGGGAAGAGCTGATTTAAGCGTGAGCTCGGAATGCCCTGATCATACAGAGAGGGATCGCGGAGGTGAAATAGTTCAGGCGTTAGATGGTTAAAAGCATTTACTTTTTTTCGTAAAGCCTTTATTAGTATAAATGTGTGAAAATGAGGGAGAAGCTGGGGCAATCATAGCCAGGGGGTTATTCATAGGAGTAGTTGATCCCTGACAAGTAGGTTAGAAATGCACATGGGGATCTTTGGAAGGATGAGCGTAAGATATAAAGTTGTGAATGGAACAGTGGGGTCGGTTGATGGAGGAAAAAGGAAGCTTTAGGACAGTCCAGCCGGAGAGAGGTATTCTGGAGAGATCATGCTTGGAGCAAGGACAATTAAGAATGGCTTCTTGGGAAGCATGTTTGGTGTTGTGATATGTGTGGTATGACCGACGAGGATGCATGTTTATTCTGGAGCCAAGTCTAACTTCTGGAAATGGGAAATGAGTATGTTACGAGATTGAGGACCGGTACCTGTATATGAGTTGCTCAGAGGAGGAAATTGTTGTTGAGTAGAGATTAAGTGGGCCTATGCAATGAATTGCCATAAACTGCCAACCATATATCATCCCTTGATTTATAGTTCAACTTCTCGCTGCATTCGTCTTCGAGCAGATGAGAGTAGATCGGACCATTCAACCCCCCAATGGATGGCTGTTATGACTATGGAATATGTTTCATTATGCTAGTGGAGACTGCTACTGAACTGTGGATTGTGGGAAAACTGAAATCCGGGGGGGTCTGTTCAGAATCAACCCAGCAGCCACCATATTAACTGCTGGAGTCTTATTTAGGGTGTTGCATCAGTGTACAGTTGAATGCAGCCGGGGAGGGAGATATAGATATTATGTAACGAAATGTTGTTCCATGAGAGAGTGTTGTTGCCGGAGGCCACATTTCCATCGCTAGGCTTATCTAATGTGACTCTGTTGTAGGGGAAGGGATGGTTTCGCTTCTGAACAGAACACGTCTGATGCGAAGGATTCCCTTGAGTATTATCTGGATGGCATTGTTAAGGTGGCCTGCTAGAACGTCCTGGTAGCTGAGTGCTTAGTACATCTGTCTCAGATGAAGTGTGAGGCTCTTGATGTTTCTACTCTGATAATGTAAGGCAGAGTTCAGTGAAAAAACTTAGATTGGTGGTGGGTATCCTCATTTATGGTGGTGCAGAGTGAACGTGCAACTATCGGAAGTCTTTGAGGAGGTGAAGGAACGTAAGGAGACTGTGGTTGGTAGTAAGAATCCATTGTAGCTTCGGAGAGGAGAGTCTAACATCCTAGCACTGCTTCTGCAAACGAATGTGGTCACGGTGAATTAATGGCACCTTCCCAGAAGCCTCAACCGGATTCTTGATGGATAGGCAAGACTTGGGCATTAGTGGTATCGGCTTTGGCGCCAGCCACGATCTGTGTCGTGCTTAAGTGAATGAGTATTCTGGGCTGTGATGATATTTTTTGGTTAATGGTTGGAATGTGAGTGTCGTGGAGAGAAGATAAGTTGATTTAATTCAAGCCTCTTCTGCTAGTGGCCTGGTCAACTCTATCAGGTTCTGATAAGGAGTGCGGAGGTGCTTTGCAAGTCAGTTTGCTGGTGTCGTAAGGTTATGAAAGCAGGAGTTTCTCACATGGACTCCATCAGAGAACGCAGCAGTTAGACGAGAGGGCAGCCCTGAATATGGCTGAAAGAAAGAGAAGATGTTTTGGGAGAGAGAATAGATTGAGTGAGGTGCAGGTGGAATTACGTCTTGCCTGCCGCTAGAGGGAGCTGCTGATGCTTTGGTAAGAGAATTTCTCGTGACGTTCACGTGTGTGGACGGGAGAGTGACCTCTCTAGGAACTGCCGGAAGTGCTGAGGGGCTCAAAGTTGTGTCATGACAGTAGTTTTATTGATACTGAACTATAGTTGAAAAACTGTTTGTTATCTGCACACGATTGAATTGGATACCTTGGATTTAACGTGCGTGTTGAAGGCAAACCTACGTGGGTCAGTTGTCCTCGCTCTGGATTCTAAAAGACGTCCAATGGGAGTGCTGAGGAAGCGTCAGCGAAAGCGAAGCGGCTGCGCGAGGGGAGGCCAGAATTCCAGCTTTCTTTGTCCACCACGCAAACGATGATGGCAATCTCGGCCCGCGGAATCTAAATGGAGAGGATGGAGACTGGGAACAGCTCAGAGGTCCCCTCTCCTGAGATTGAGCCTGGGAGTAGACACTCGTGGCCCGGAATGTGCTGGCGACTCCAAGACCCCCTTTACAGAACGAGCCATCGCTCTTTCCTAACCGCTCAGAAAGAGGACTGCGATCGGGACGATGAGAGGTGATCCTCAAAGTGTCGCCATGATAGACATTGAATCGAACATGAGCGCCATCCAGGCCAGGTGGCGTCCATCTGTCCTTCGAGAGAATCGAGAACTTAGCAGTAGGTATGAGGTGGCCCGATATATATATGGATGTGTTCAGGAAGTCAGGCATGATGTTTGCGGCGTGCCCCTGCTCGGGGTTGCTGAACACCTCTGTTAACCACCACCTTAACTCCATATGTTTAAACCGATAACAAGACGTGTAAAAACTCCTTCCCGAGATATTAGAAAACGCTTTCTTGAGGTTGGAAGCAGCACTACCCCGCTCATCATTAAGATGTCGCTGGGTGTCCTGCAAAAAAGCAGGCAAGCTGGACTGTAAAAATATGGTTATATTACCACTAATGGTGACCGAGCCAGTTGTAGTAATGCAAATATATCTTGAAAGGTCTGAACATAGCAAATAAGATCCTACATGAACGATATTGTATGACGCATAGTTTGTTGTAGTTTCGTTCACGCTGCACCTCGTATTTTGAAAACAACAAGTTTGGGATTACACAATCAAAACTTTGTGATGTAAACAGTTTTGATGTTTGATATTAAATCACAATGAGTGTGAACACCATAAAAAAACATTTTGTGTTTTTTTTAAAAAGAGTAAAGGACTCTCTGGACGAACGAAACCAAACCAACCCTGTGATTTTACATGCTGTGGTATTTGCAAAGATAGCGAGCATCCTACAATTAATTGTGTTTCGATGTATGTTTATTTTTTTTAATTTAAGCTTAGCAACCACATAATACCGCGTAGTTTTAAAATAATGTCTCTAAACAAGATATTACAGTGGTAGAGACACAAAACGTGTGGACTGGATACTGAATATACGGCCACTGCTACCTGAGCAGCCTCCTCCCTAGCTGCTAGCAACCACACACTCTGCAAGTTTCGTGTTTTCGGGTCGGTTACACAAGAGCCCCATCCATTCCCCCCACCAGTGGAAGAGGGCAACCTGCTTTATGGCATATGTCAACATATTTTACTCGTAGCCTTGGTGGGAGTTAACCACCAGATTCAAATGATCTAATATGAGCAAATGATCTAATACTGTATGCAAGTCTCAAAATCAAGGCCATGGCAGAGCCAGCAAAGAAACCAAAAGAGGGTTTTGTCGGAAGAAGCAAAGAAAAGAAAGAGAAGAGAGAGTGATTGGACATGAGCCCACGAACAAGAATCAATATCGGATGGGGCTTACACTCGGTGGCGTGAGCTTGAAAGAGGGGCAACGGTTGCAAAACGGATGGAAGACCTAAACCTTACTGCTACTGGATAGTGTAATGATATTTGTAGAACATAGTGTAACACAGGCGACTTTGCCTTGTCGGTGGACATGGTTTCCAAACGAGGTTTTCTGCATTCAACGGTTCCGTCAGCTTAGTTAACAAAATGTACATGTATTGTACTGTATACAAGTAATACTGCATTTACAGTTGGCTACTTAAGTATATTTTGGGAGTATCTGTACTTTACTTGAGTTAGTAAGGAAAAAGGTAATTTAGCTCAAAGGGAATCATTTAAGATTTTAAAGGGAATTTGAACAGAATCACTGTTTCACGGGCTGATCAATGAAACGGCCCAGTTGATTCACTGAATGAGCCATTTAACATCAAATCTGCACTGGATATTAATATCCAAAGTATAGTGAAAAAACACTATTAATTAGCACAGTAATAAGATCGGCAGTTTTAAGACATTAACTTGTAAGCACAAAACACAAGATACATATCGTTTCAATATGAATGAGCCTTTATTAGATAAAATCTAAGACATATAAGCTAATCTAACACATAAGCACACGCACTCACACATTCACACAAGTTGCAGGAGGATAGAACGTTAGGGAAAGAATGGGTTTAAGAGAATGATAATGTGAAATCCCAAGTTTACAGTAATACGTGAACATTGCATAGACATGAACAACCATCAGTCACTTAATTAACCCTCACATTGAGTTCCTCAATGAGGTTAAACATTATATTAGATACACCAGTACAGATCAGAAAAATCTGGAGGTACGTTACTTGCATTGCCTGTGTAACGGGGGGGTCCCTTTGTGGTCATTGAAAAGGGGGTTTTCCGAGGTTGCTGATTGGCTGGAAGTTCAGTAGTCGTGTAGTGACGTCTTGGGGAAGCCCGTGGTTGGGCGTTGGCTGACGATGCGGAGTTGTGGGCTGGTTGAAGTTTCAGACGGGCACGCGAGGTCAGACTCGGAGACACGACGTTACAAAACTTATCTCAGAACATGACACTCTCAAACAGGAAAAGAAAAGAAACTAAAGTAAAAGAATAGAAGTAAAGTTTGACGAGACTAGGTGGTGTTTCTTCTCATCGTGGCTAAGTAGCAGCAGGCGTGCAGGCCGAAGCACGCTGGAACCGCGCTCAAAGAATGCTAAATGTGATGACAAAAAGCATGGCTAAAAATTCAAAACTACAAGCAAAAGCTAAAAAAAGCAGGCTAAAAAGCAAAATTTGATGGTGTCCTGAGTATTTAAACTGGCCTTTTGGCCACACCTCTCAATTTTGTCTTGACCAATTTAGATATTGTCTTTACTTGGGGTGTTGCGATGTTTTGTCCTACCAATTCATAAATCATATGTTATCTTATCAATCACGTGGTCCGAATTTTTCCCCGCTCTTGCAGAGTATAATTTTGGACATGATTCCTATGATAAGAATATGATACATTTGACAAAAAACTGATGGTCAGAAACTTTTCAAGCAATAAGATTTGAACACTCATACTAAACATGAATATGAATACTTAAGCTATTCAATAGTTATTTAAAAGACATACACAATAAGTGATTAGAAACATGATCAAAGGTGTGGGTTTCATAAATGATAGGGCGTTAAGCAATGGACTGATATTCCTTTAGAAGTCTTTTTGTGTTCATCTGTACAAGACACAGGTTCTCTGCTTTTCTTTGACATAAGGATGTTCTGTGGAAACCAGAGGTTAAAAGGTCCCCTTAGGAATTTCAGTCTGGTTCTGCTAGGTGGGGGAAGTCAATCCAACGATCTTGTTTACACTCATGAGTTTACATGTGATGGTCAGGCTGTGCATCTCTTTGACCAGCAATCTTGATCCCTCTCCCAAAATTTGACAATCTTTTCTCTGAATTGAAATTGTCAATAATTGTTTCTAATGGTGTTAATGTTGAAAGCTGTTCTCTGAAAGAGTTGGTTGGTTATCTTGCTTCAGACTGTGGTGCTAGGAGTTGATTTACAACATCCTGTTGCCTTTCTGTGGAAATCGGCTCCTCATGCTTCAACCATGCTCACGATTGAATCTTTAATTTGGTCTGGTTCGGGTCTGATATGCTACATGAGTTTTTTTGAGAACACACAGCACTGTTTTGCATCTCTGAGCAATGGATGGTGTTTACTTACTGAATGAATCAGCTTTTTGAACACAAATCGGTTGATAAAAAGGATTCAGTGATTCACTCATTAACACAGTTTGAATGCTTTGTTCCTGAATAAATCAGCCGTTTGAATGAATCTGTTGAATCTCAATGGGACTCACTCATTAAAAAATCACTTGCTGCCACCTACTGGCGGTTTCATGTTTTAAAGTATTTCAGATATCAGTATTCAACATGTTATGTTTAAAACAAAACATTAGCCCTATATATGCATCTGTAACTGCAGGTTAAAATGCATCCATGTCCCCCCTTCTGAGATACGTAAAACTGTAGGCTAAATGCCATTTTTTCAGATGCAGATTCCAAAAATGGTTTCTTATATTGGAATGAAAGACACTAAATACCGAATGAAGTGCTTCTTATGTCTTACCCAAAAATACAAACGATGGAAGAAAATGTTAACACACGTGAACACAATCTTGTTACTCAAGCTGTGTATGAACATTTATTTTTATTTATTTATTTATTTATTTATTTATTTGCTTCTTTTCCATTTTGCATTTACTTGTACTTTTACTTTCAAAACTTAAGTACTTTTAAGATAAAAAAAACGCAAAATAATAATAATAAAAATAAAAAACTTTTCGTACTTAAGTACGATAAATATCACATACTTTAAGACTTTTACTCAAGTGATATTTTAAACGGTGACTTCAACTTCTACCAAAGTCATTTTCTGGTAAGATATCTGTACTTTTAATTGAGTATGGCTTTCAGGCACTTTATACACAACTGATGATGATTGAAGCCTTCTACCGAAACCTCAATCAAGCCACAAGTATGATCAGAGCTAATTATCAGAGGTTCTGATACACAAACTTAATGAAAGAAGTTATAGGAAACTCTGTGTCTCCACCCACATTTATAATATATTTATACTGTATATACCCAGTGAAAGCTCACTGATTGTCTTCATCATGATCGTCATCTCTCTGCACCTGCTGGCCTCCTCTGCTGCCACAAATGACCTGCATTGGTAAGACTAATAAAAAATAATAAAAATAAAAAAAAATGTTAAACCAAATTCTAAATGAGCCACTTTTTATAGCCATATACAGCTAATTATATAGAAATGAATCAATCATTTTTAATTTATCTGTTATCTATCAATTTATTATTCAACACAATGATTAAAACATGATTAGAAAGTTACCTAATTATATATTTTAGATAACTTTATTCTGATAGTCCATTTTAGACATTCTACCTGACTATAACGTTAGCAAAACTACTTGTCAACTTTTTCTACAAAACCCGACCTTAACCTGAACCTAACAATCTGCTAAATACTCTAATGAGAGTTAGCTGACATGTAGAAGCTGCAAAAAAAATGTTTAATGTGGACTATCGAAATAAAGTGTAACATAATAGAATAAACACTTTATAATGTATTATTATTTCTTATTGATCAATAAAATAATTATATTATTATATTATTGGTATAAATTAACAATATATAGGGATTTAGATAATATGTATCTAATTAGTACAATTAATTAATTAAAATATTTATATATAACAAAAAATACTAAATACATAATTTATTATTGCTGAATGCAGTACATATATTATAAATAATATTATTATTATATAATTTTATATTATTATTATTATTAAGCAAACTAATTATATAAAAACTAAAAAAAAGATATATTTTAATATTAATTAATTAAAATGACTACAATATATACAGTAAAACATTCATCATGACTTTGCGACTAAATCAGCAACACTTCCAGAACATACTTATGAGTATAGCAGAATGTGAAAAAAAAAAACTTACTGCTAAATAAAAACAACTTCTTTCTTATTTTTTAAAATAAGTTTTCCGCAGTTCTGTTGGTGTGCTAGGTTCACATGACCTACGAAAAAAAAAAAGAGTGAAAATTCAGTCCGATTCACAGTGGATTCACAGAAAAACTAATGGCAAAATTAGCATTATGGTGCATTACCGCCACCTATCTCTCAAATGGGAGCATTAACACTCTATCTACAATCTCAATCAGGAGTGTTGCAATGGTCCAATTGAGAGATAGGTAGCGGTGAATGCACTTATAAATCTGCGATCTACAATAAAGTGTGGAAACTGTAACTCAGCTGACTACGCCACCCTGTTAACAGGGAACATTATTGTAGATCAATTAATCTACTAAAAGCACACAGGAATGTGGTTTCCAAAGACAGAGGCAAGAGACGTGGATACCAAAAAATACAAAATGGTTATTTCACAATAAATATGAATATTAATCTTAAAACGACACTATGAATGGAAGTAGAGAAGGCATACAAAACCAACAAAACAAAAGGAAACCGAGGTTTACCTAAGGGCAGGTAGGCTAGCTTAATGAGTATGTGGCTACTATATTGCCAGAAGCATAACACCAAGTGCACACTTCACACCACACACACACAGTAAGGTCAAACGTGAACACACTGCACCCTTTGACAGAGTCCCACCACCGCACACAAGGGCCAACTAGCAGTCTGCCTAAAACCTCGATTCCCAGAACAAAACACAGTTAATCAAATTTAATTCTCAAAGAAAAAATAATCAAAGAAATAATAATAATAAAATAATAATAATAATAATAATAATAATAATAATAATAATAATACTTAGCAGTTGAATGAAATACAATGAAAACAAACCTGGGAAGTTGTAAAGAAATAACTGAATATTCACCCCAGTTTCATGACCAGGTGCCAATTAAATGAAAACAAACAAACAAATTGCAAATTCTACAGTCCAATAAAAACAAACCACAAAATTTTATCCAATAGAAAGCACAAACACCCGCGCCAACTCACGCCTCTGCGTTAGATTGCAAAACAGACATGAAACAACATAAACAAAGCAGCAGCATCAAAATACGTTTGCCCGCAGGCTGCACTGAATGAGTCCTCCTTAAAACTGTTCCACCTAAAAAGGATTAAGTAGAACATTTATTCCTCGCACCAAACACCTCAAATATCAACAGGGATGGCTACACATACCTTTTTATTGTAGCTATGATCACACGTCCAGCCGCACACGCAAACAGACATCAAACCGGCAAGAAGGTATGGAAATGCAGCGGGAGGAGTGCATTTAAAAGCAGTCGCCAAGCAACATGAGACAGTTATATGTCGGGAACTACGATTCAAAATAATGCTGGTTACCACAAGCACACCACTAATTTGTATTCGCTAGCAAGCACATACCTGCAAGACAGGAAGAGTCTAAGCCAGGAAGGGGCTGGCCTCGGGCAATGACGCACAAGAGGTGAGCACAACACGGTGCATTAAAAGTCCCCTTTTATAGAACCGTGAATGTATATGATTGGACAACTGATGGAACAAATTTAAAGAGACACCCAAGTTCGTCCCACTACATTCTACCCCCCCCACTGACGGATCGTCGCCCCGACGGTCCTACTACTAGGTTCAGGATTACCTAATCCCATGGCCTAAAAATGCCTGGCACCATGCCATGCATTTGCTGCTGGGAGCCCTCACCTGTCCCACCTACTGAACGGGGAAGATGGTGTAGATTTGGATGTTGACCCGCATTTGCACGTCTTGTCCTGCGTAAAGCACCCTCATCTACCCTAACCAGGGCTTCAAGCTGTGGCTCCGGCAACATGGCTGTATCCCTAGCTGGAACCTGTGATCCTGGCCAGTTAGCAGGAACTGGTCCCATAACGCTCACCCTTTCCTGTAGACCGTGTTCCACCCCAGATGCCGGACCACCAAGTCTTAATTCAACATCAACTCGATCCCGTCCTTGGACCAAAGCCAATAAATCTACCTCATCCTCTTCCTCAACTAATGAGGATGTGTCCATAACTGGGTCAGGTAAAGGACTATCATGGTTAGTACCAACTGTGTCCTTGCCGACTCTTCTCTTTAACAGTGAACGATGCACGTTCCTTACCTTGGTCAGGTCATCTACAGGCGCAATGGTGTACACTACACCACCCTCCTTGGGTGCCCTTGTCACTTGATAGACCACTGGACTCCATAGGTCCTGGATTTTTTGACGGCCCCTTACCCCACAATCACGGAGGTACACCAGTTGACCCTCCACCAGTGGTTCATCTCGGACGTGCTGATCATGATTGGCCTTGCGCCTATCAGCCATGACCTGCAACCGTTCCCGTGCACCTGCAAAGGCCACCTGGAGCCTTGTTTGATGTTCCACGACCCAGTCATGCACACTACCCTCTCTTAGCTGCAGTTCTCTCCCCAACAAAAAATCTATGGGCAATCGTGGCTCCTGACCAAACATCAAGAAGTGTGGCGATTCTCCTGTGGTCTGATGAGGGGTGCTATTATAACTGAACCACTACCTGGGGAAGACACGCTACCCAGTCTCGTTTCCTGGACACTGGCAGAGTACGCAACAGATTGTGTAAAGTGCGGTTAAAGCGTTCACACTGACCGTTGCCGGCCGGCCGGGTGATAAGGGGTAGTACGAGACTTCACCACACCATAAAGCTCACATAACTGACGTATCAACAAAGACAAAATTTCGTCCCTGATCCGAGTGGAGACGGCCCGGAACACCGAACCTGTAAAACCATTCGGTCACCAGGGTTTGTGCCACAGTCTCCGCTCGCTGATCCCTCGTTGGAACAGCAAGGGTATACTTACTGAAAACATCAGTCATCACCAAAACGTTTTCGATGCCAGAGCTTGTGGGTTCTAACACTGTGAAGTCCACTGCTAAGATGTCATTTGGCCTAGATGACATTAACCGCCCCATAAAAGCCTGAGCCAGTGGCTGGGTGTCCTTGGCTGCCTGGCACCGGTCACACTCTTGACACCAGCTTGCCACATCCGAGGACAAACCCGGGCCAATAACACCTCTGTTGCACTAACTCCATGGTGCGCTCTCTGCCCTGGTGTCCATGTTGTTGATGCAACTGTCTTAACACCTCTGGTCTCAAGGCAGCTGGCAGAAACCAATTGCAACATCTCTTACTTACCATTAGGGCAGAAAACCCGACGATACAGAATACCATCTGACTCCCTCAACCGATCCCACTGGCGGAGCAAGGTTAAGGCCGCCCTAGTCATTTGGCGCCGCTCATCAGGTCCTGGGCGATTTCCTTGTCAACAAAAAATCGCAGCACTTCCCAAATAACTGGATCCGCTGCCTGCAAAGAACGCAACTCACCAGCAGAATAACCAGGAAGTGTAGAGACCATACACTGGGTCACTATACCCACAGAATCTACCCCAGTTAATGACCGCAAAAACTCAGGAAATGCAGTGCCTGGGGTCAAAACCATCCAACCCACCAGGTTCCAGGGGATCCCTCCGTGACAGCGCATCAGCATTCCTATTACTCTTACCAGAGCGATACTTGATCTCAAAATCGAAAGCCGCCAGCTGAGAAGCCCAACGCTGCTCAGTCGCCCCTAACTTTGCAGAGGTCAGATGGCTAAGGGGATTATTATCTGTGAATACCACACACTTGTTACCCAACAGATATTCACGGAATTTCTCCGTCATGGCCCACTTGAGCGCAACAAACTCCAACTTCATAGAACTATAATTTGACATGTTGCGCTCAGTGGGCCTTAAAACTACGGCTGGCATATGCCACTGGTCTTACCTTACCTTCAGTTTTCTGGGAAAGGACTGCCCCTAAACCTTGATAACTAGCGTCCACCTCCAAAATGAAAGGTTTAGAGAAATCCGCATACGCGAGTACTGGGGCGGTAATTAGTTTCTCCTTTAACCCCTCAAAGCTCACCTGACAGTTTTCACTCCAGGCACTAGCAAAACTCCTACCTTTCTGCTTACCCTTTACACCAGCCAATTCCCCCACCAGCTTATGCAGCGGGGCAGCCAACTTGGCAAACCCTTCCACAAACCGCCGATAGTAGCTGGAAAAACCCAGAAAGGATCTTAACTCTGCAATGCTAGAGGGACGAGGCCACTGGGCCACAGCCTCGATCTTACTAGGGTCAGTTGCCACACCCCTGGAAGAGATAACATGACCCAAATATTTCACCTCTTGCTGAAGAAAGGCACACTTCTCTAGCCTAGCCTTTAACCCTTCCCGTTCTAGACGGCTTAAAACAACCTCTAACCTCTCCAAGTGTTGAGTGATCGAGGTGGAGAACACCACAATATCGTCTAGATATAAAAGTAAGGACTGACACTGTTGGTCCCCGAATATCCTCTCCATAAGTCGCTGGAAGGTAGAGGGGGCATTGCACAACCCAAAGGGCATACGATTCCATTCAAACAGGCCAAATGGGGTGCAAAAAGCGGTCTTCGGCTTATCCCCCTCTGTGACAGGGACCTGGTTATAACCACTAGCTAAATCCATAGTGGAAAACCAACAGGCCCCTGTCAACGCATCCAGTGACTCCTCAATCCGAGGCAAAGGAAATGCATCCTTTCTAGTCTTGGCGTTTAACTGGCGGTAGTCAACGCATAAGCGTAGACTACCATCCTTTTTTTTTTTACCAAGACGATTGGGGAGGCATATGGGCTGCAACTTTCCCTAATTACCCGAGACTCCAACAGCTGATTGATGTGGGCTCGAACAACCTCATACTCAGAGGGAGGCACCCGGCGATGTCGCTGACGCACAGGGATGTCATCTAAGAGTGGGATATCATGAGATATAAGACTTGTACATCCCAAATCACCGTCATGTTCAGAGAATACCATCTGATACTTTGTAAGCAAGGCCCTCACCTTTCCCTGTTCCAGTTCTGGTAATGCAGTCAGATCTACTTTTGCAATCTGCTCTAAAACGGGGGCACTAACTGCTAGAGTGGCTTGAGAGTACACATTTGCTGTAGTGGGTCTAACTTCAGTAACACCTGCCGGCAAACTAACAACATTCGCTCTAACCAGAGTACCCAATACTCTGCGTGGATAAAGGAGGACATCAGACGTGCCTATGTTGACCACTGGCACATAAACTGAGCCTCCAATCACTCGCACCAAGGCGGGGGATGCCAACAACCCTTCAGGTAACCCAGACTCAATGGGCTCGAACAGTACTGTACCACCTGCCAACTGTTCTGCACAGGTTGCTGCAACCAACTTAATAGTACCACCTGTGACACGACATGCCCGAGGACCACGCACCCTTACCTTAGTCATACACTCAACGAGAGATTGTTCGCTACCTTGATGGCAGTGTTGTAAGGCTTGAAAAACTGAAAGTGGCGCACTAGAAACCGGAGGAAAATCGAACAAAGAGGGGCCATGCTGTCCAAAGAGCTCCTGGTAGCATCGCCCAAGTACATTCATCCCCAACACACCAGGGACTTGAGAGCGCAAGCCACCAGGAGGATCCTTGACCACCAGCACCCCACATCGCGGAACTATCCTACCACAGAGCTCAATATCCAATTCCATATAACCGGTATATGGAATTGAGAGCCCATTTGCAGCCCTTAGCTGCAGCCAGGAACACGACCTCAAGCGTTCGTGACCCCATGGCTCAAAGTGTTGAATAAAACAACTTTCCGTAATAGTTGATACCATTGAACCGGTGTCAATTAAACAAGGGACTAACACGCCACCAATTGAAACATTCAGATGCGGACAAGGAGACATTAAATTTGGAACTGAACTAGATTTCTTACCATCTGAGTCAGTCATTTTCCCAGCCGAGCTGTGACTCTCCAGCACGGCGGGAATTAATTTTCCGACACATTAGCTTGCGACTGCACACCTCCACTGGCTTGATCAACACGAGAACGTAATGGTGACCGGGACATAACACGTTCCCCCTCGCATTCCCCCGTGCAAAATGGCCTGGTTTTTGACAACGCCTACAGATAATGGGCCCACTACGAAAAGGTTGGGTACGAGGACGAGAATGGGGGCCTTGCAAACGGGCAATATTCTGGGTAAGCTGATTTAATTGTTCCTGTTGTAACTTTAACATTTCTCTAAACTCCCCCATTTCAGACTTCTCAGACGAGCTACAACGGCCCTGGACTTCATACTGAAACCCGTGCGCCAAAGGGACAGAAAGGCTTCGACCCCTTGCTCCGCCCGGCATTCACTCTCGCTCCCAACAAATAGCTTCGCCGCGCACCTCCAAGAGTGTAAAATCGGGCTGTCGACGAACCAATTGTTTCAATTCACGGCGAAGAGAAGCGTCACAAACATATTCGACGAACTGGTCCCTTAATAAAATCTCTGCGTTTGGCATGGCATTTGGGGACTTCTGCCTCACTTTCTCTAAGAGGCTCATTAAGGCCAATGAGAACTCCAACAAGGTCTCGCCTTCCTGTTGCCTCCTAGAAAAAAAGGCTTCCTGCAGGGCAACATAAGACTGGGAGCATCCATATAGTTCTTGCAAAATGGAAAAAAAAAAAAATCTCTCTGGGTCTCCACGCTCAATAACAGGGCGATGTCTAACCTCCTCACGTGCGTTCCCTCCTAAATGATCAAATAGGAAAAATGCCTGATCTGCCACTGACAAATGACGAGTTCTTATACAAGCTCTTGCTTCCTCGATCCACTCATTAATGCCAATACCCGATCTACCATCGAATATTGGACATTTTCTATCCCTTGGAATAAACACAAGGCGTTCGGTTAACGTGGCACTAGCACTAACTGATTGATCAGTAGGTGGCACTACAGATTCTCGAGAGGGGCCAGCTATAGGACTAGATGGAGCAGCACGACCCTGCTCCTGACGCAATTTCTCATTATCCGCCCTTAATTGAGCAACAAGATCCCTTAATTCCTGCAATTCCGCTTCCATTTGTTTAAGGGAAACTTACCAAACAAAAAGCTATGGAAACCCACTGCTGGAACACTCCAAGTCCACTGAAATGACACTGCTGCTTTGTTCTACACACTCCAAACACAAAAAAATAAAAAAACAACAAAACAAAAAAAAAAAAACACAAAAAATAACCAACTAATCCATCCACAAATCACAACTAAACATTTAACCAAATAACAATAAGCATCCACGTCTCAGCCCAACAAAGAGAAACAACCCTGCCGACTACGCCAAAATGTGGCGGGAAGTTAATTGGGCAAACTGTAACTCAGCTGACTACGCCACCCTGTTAACAGGGAACATTATTGTAGATCAATTATCTACTAAAAAAGCACACAGGAATGTGGTTTCCAAAGACAGAGGCAAGAGACGTGGATACCAAAAATACAAAATGTTTATTTCACAATAAATATGAATATTAATCTTAAAACGTCACTATGAATGGAAGTAGAGAAGGCATACAAAACCAACAAAACAAAAGGAAACCGAGGTTTACCTAAGGCAGGTAGGCTAGCTTAATGAGTATGTGGCTACTATATTGCCAGAAGCATAACACCAAGTGCACACTTCACACCACACACACACAGTAAGGTCAAACGTGAACACACTGCACCCTTTGACAGAGTCCCACCACCGCACACAAGGGCCAACTAGCAGTCTGCCTAAAACCTCGATTCCCAGAACAAAACACAGTTAATCAAATTTAATTCTCAAAGAAAAAATAATCAAAGAAATAATAATAATAATAATAATAATAATAATAGAATACTTAGCAGTTGAATGAAATACAATGAAAACACCTGGGAAATTGTAAAGAAATAACTGAATATTCACCCCAGTTTCATGACCAGGTGCCAATAAAATGAAAACAAACAAACAAATTGCAAATTCCACAGTCCAATAAGCAGAACGCAGAAAAAGTTGGTCCAATGGAGAGGACCAATACCCGCGCCAACTCACGCCTCTGCGTTAGATTGCAAAACAGACATGAAACAACATAAACAAAGCAGCAGCATCAAAATACGTTTGCCCGCAGGCTGCACTGAATGAGTCCTCCTTAAAACTGTTCCACCTAAAAAGGATTAAGTAGAACATTTATTCCTCGCACCAAACACCTCAAATATCAACAGGGATGGCTACACATACGTTTTTATTGTAGCTATGATCACACGTCCAGCCGCACACGCAAAACAGACATCAAACCGGCAAGAAGGTATGGAAATGCAGCGGGAGTGCATTTAAAAGCAGTCGCCAAGCAACATGAGACAGTTATATGTCGGGAACTACGATTCAAAATAATGCTGGTTACCACAAGCACACCACTAATTTGTATTCGCTAGCAAGCACATACCTGCAAGACAGGAAGAGTCTAAGCCAGGAAGGGGCGGGCCTCGGGCAATGACGCACAAGAGGTGAGCACAACACGGTGCATTAAAAGTCCCCTTTTATAGAACCGTGAATGTATATGATTGGACAAGTGATGGAACAAATTTAAAGAGACACCCAAGTTCGTCCCACTACAGTAGCATTAAATACAAATACAATTATTTTATAGTAAACTTACAAATAAAATGCTAATATTTACTACTACTACTTTTTTATATGAATTTTCATAATTTTCAAACTTCAGCAGGCATCAGCAGGCTTTTATTTTGGTGGGCTGCCGGCTAGTAAGTATACACGCTTCTGGATTTAGCGCTGCTGCTGATTAAAGAGCATCAGTAAATGAATGTCACAGTTTTGCAATGTGCTTTGAAAACGGCATGGGATAGCCTTGTGCACCCCTGCCTATAATAGATAACTATATTATGTTATATATAGATCAGTGGCTGGGACCTACATTGCTGTCAATAGGAAACTTTTACCGTCAATAGACCCTCTTAATGCTGATGTCACAATTACATCACAGCAGTACAAAGGAAAAAAAACTGGAGGCAGCCATTACAAACCAGCACAGAGTCGGCTACATAAGCAGCTTAAAATGTCATCTTTGAGTGTCAGAATAGAGGGAGTACAGGCTCCAGTTGGAAATTTTTATTGCATACCTGCTGCCATTGGCAGAATACAGCTGTGGTTAAAGGCAATAAAAACAAGCAGACTAGAATGAAATGATCAAAAATGCTTGTGTTTGCAGCTTCATATCAGTTAAGGTTTGTTGTCTTTTATTATGGATTATGGTTTGGTTATGAGTCTAAAGATTTATCATTCATGCCCATCTAATCAGAAATTGGGGAACAAGTTAACTAATTACCAGAGACTAAACATAAAGGAAACTGTTTGTGTCTTCTCTCTTTCTACCATTGCCATAATTGTTGAGAGAGGGAACAGTGAAGGCCCATGTTATGTGTCAGGTGTGTGTTCAAGTTGTTGCATTTGCTTACAATTACCACTGTTAGTACATCGTTACAGGCATCTAAAGTTTTATATGCCCTCAGTTTCTATTAATCTCTGTCTGGTAAGTGTGTCTTGTACTTCTGTCAGATCATCCATCCATTGAGTGAGTGTGAACGAGTCGGCCAATCAGGTTCCTTCAATTAAAGTTAACATTTTCAAATAACAATTATGATCCCGGACAGAAGGTGACATTACATCTTCAGATTAAATCAGATTTTCTCCAGTCATTATTAAAAACAAGCAAACCAAACTTGCTAGCTAGCGTTAGTGAAGCAGTCAAAGGAATCTTTCTGCCTCCACCTAAGCTACGCGCATAAATCACAATGTGTACTAACTGAAAAAAAGGTCTATACTGACCTCTGATTGGCCAATCGTTGTTATTTAGTATATAAATGATTATACGTAGAAAATATGAATATTTATATTTTAATTTGCACAATAAGTTTTAGGCCTACATAATACACAGCATTATTAATCTAAAGGGGATGGTGATTTTACATGGGGGATGCCTTTTTTCTCTTTTTTTTTTTCAACAAGGGAGATGTTGAAAAATGGATCAGTGTTAGATCAGTGTCTCGAGTTACAACTAGCACTGCATTTACCAAATATGTAATAGAAGATTGAATAACACCAGCTTTTTCCATTAATGTGAACTTTACACTAAACTTACTGGGAGCTCTATATATCTCAAATATTCATATCATACAAATGATCAGTCAAAAGACCAATTAATCAAAAATAGTTTGATACGTTTGTCCAGAAATGAAAGATTCATCAGCCCAGATCTTTTCCTGATTTGACAGCCAGACATAATCACATAATACAAATCATAAACGATAACATCAGCACCACCTGCGGCAGCACTTTCAGCTACAGAAATGACTCAGAAAACTCACACAGTGAGAGGTGTAAGGGTGATTTCCCTGCAGAGGTTCAGGCTGTATGATTACTGAAGGACTAAAGAAACGTTGTCAGCACGATGTTATAAAACGGTACATTTCTAGTCTATTACCACCCACTGCTACTTATATCAATGATGGAAATAAGAGCGGTTAGAATAACTAAATATGTGGGAGAGCATTGCTATTGAGTGACTATATGCAATTGCAATAGGTACTGTAGCACTTTAATATTAATCTTGAATCAAGACTAGTTAGCTCATAATTTATAATTGAAATGGTTTAATAACAGTATGGTTACACTTGAATTAGTTACAAAACAGATGAAGTGCCATTTTCGCAGGACAGAGGGAGAGTAGGGTGGCCAAACGTGCCATTTTCGCAGGACATAGTAGAGCAAAGCACCAGCAAAGAGAGAGAAAGCAAAGAAAAGAAACAAAGAGCAATAGTCTTCTTTTATCCCTTCCTTGACCATGTGACTAAAAACAAAATGTGGGACATTAAAAACTAACCAATCAGCAAATAACTTTCCCAAGGAGCTAAATGTGGGACAATTAGCAGACCCCTGATGTATACACATGCTGACCTACAGGCCTTGATCACAATCGGCATTTTCTGTGCCTTCAGGAATTCCAAATTAACCTTTTGTAACTTAAAATAGGTTTGGGACAGGAAAGCAGAACATTTCTGACCCTACAAAAATGACCCTACACTTTTTTTACCATTAGGCCACGACTTCCCCTCTCTAACCAATAGGCCACAAATTATGTTTTCTGTTCCCATTTATCATCCAATTTACCCTGGCCCTCTTATTTAGTACCATGATTCTCTGCCCCACCAACAGAGGGTTGCCTCTTAACTTGGTGATCAAACCCCTTCTTTTGATAAAAGTGGGCCTTCTGAACCTGCTTACTGGCTTGATTATATACTGGCATTTTATGGTGATGATGCACCCAGCTGCCAGCTGTTCCCGAAAATCCATCTCCCTGGCCCAGCATCATATCAATGCACAATTTTGCATGACGGCCCAAACATAAAAAAATAAGGGGTATACCCTGTAGAGGGATGGGGTGTATTATTGTAGGCCTGTACCAACTCTGCCACGTACTAGTCCCAGTTCTCCTTTTGATCATCCCTTAAAAGGGGACATATGATGCGATTTCAAATTATCCTATCTCTTTGGAGTGTTACAAGCTCTTGGTGAATAAAGAAGATCTGTAAAGTTGCAAAGACTAAAATCTCAAATCCAAATGCCGATTCAAATCCGCCCAGATGTTCACGCAAAGAAAGAAGGTGTACCTTTTTATTTTCGTTGTAGTATTGTTGTTGCTGCTGCCCCCGTGTCATATAGACGCTGTGTGTTTCAAAAGCGAAACTACTTTGTTTGGCCTTCCAAAAGAGGATGATATCCGCTTTGTCATGCCTGGGACTGATCCGTGCTGGTGCCTGAGGAAATACTTTGTGCTGTGGCTCACCGGATTGGCTTTCACTGTGGATGAAGCGGAGTCCAGCCCCGGGTCGTCACATGTGGTTGTCGCAAGCCCCAACGGATGCTCCTTCGTAGAATCCGCCGGCCACACTGTTCTCAAGCCACCCACCTCTGCTCACTCAAGCCGGCCTCCGCTCACTTTAGGCTGCGGCTCACTCAAGGCCACGGTGTGTGACACTGTTTCGTTTAGAAAGCAAAAAATACTTTGTTTGGCCTTCCAAAAGAGGACACAATTAGAAATCATGTTTATATCACCTTTATAATGGGTTTTATGTTTATGTCTCGTCGCTCCGGCCGGAGAGGGCATCACAATATGTTAAGAGGCATAACATTTTCGACGCGTTTCAGAACGCAGGGCATAGAGGAGAAACAATGGATAGCTGGCCAATCAGAGCATACCTCGCTTTTACAACTGTTAAGCCTTGTAAAAATCGGGCGCGTTTCAGAAGGCTGGGTATAGAGGAGAAACAATAATGTACAGTATGTGGAAAATAATGTGTTTATTGAACCTTAAACCACATAAACAAGTTTCATTACACCAAATACACAAAATAATGTTCTTTTTAGAGTCATATGACCCCTTTAATGTACCCATCATATCCAACAATGTCTGATTAAAGCGTTCACATTGTCCATTTCCTGCTGGGTGATAGGGAGTCATATGTCTTACTGATGTTGTACAATGAGTGTAGCTCCTTAATGACTTTTGATTCAAAATTGGGGCCTGGTCAGAGTGCAGCTGATCAAACCCCCCAAACTGCTGTATAATGTGTTCCCACAACACCCTGATCCAAAGTTGGCACTGCAACTGCATAAAACGAGTGAAGTGGTCCATCATTAATAAAATATTACACATTCCACTGCGTGCAGTCTCCAGTGACAAAAAGTCAACAGAAAAAATCTGTAAAGGGTATTCTGATTGTATAGATACAAGAGGGACACTTACTTTATTAACTGGAGTCCTATGGAGGTTACATCGAACACATTGGAGACACCACTTCTCAACTCCTTGTGCCAGCCACGGCCAGAAGAAACTTTGACGGGCCAAGCACAGTGTTTTCCACTCCCAGGTGTCCTGCATGGTCATGCACCCATTCCAGAACTTGCTTCTGCATACACCGAGGCACCACCCACCACTTGTTTCCATTTGTCAAATGACTGCACAGCAGTCCCTGATCCACACAGACCGGGCCCATTGTCGCAATAGTACTTGAGAAGGCCGATCTTCAGCTGCTCGCTCTTTTGGATCAGGCCCTCTCCCTCTATCCATATAGACCCACAATTGTGACACCACTGGATCATTCCACTGTGCCCTCACCTAGTCAGAGAGCAGGCTGAGGCCAACTCTGTCTTCTTGATTCCTTTGTCCCCCTGCCTCAATCTTCTGACCCTCTTCCAAGTCTTCAGTCACTAGAACAAAGGCATGGACACAGGCATGGACCACTTTCAGCTGCTAAATATCCGCCCTCACTGCATGGGGCTATCCCATCCTCTATAGTCCCTGACAGAAGTCTAATTCAAAGGCCACCTGGAGAGGACATCAGCATATCCATTTGTCCGCCTCGGTCTATAACGCAACTCAAACTGGAATCTTGCGACCTGGGCCGCCCATCGTTGCTCCACTGCACCCAGATTTGCCATATTCAAATGAGCCAATGGATTATTATCTGTGAAGACAGTAAATGGAGTCACAGCAAGATGTACCCTAAACTTTTCTACCATGGCCCATTTTAACGCCAACAGTTTTAGTTTGAATGGGCTGTACTTTATCATCTTTTTCTGTTGGACGGAGGCTTCTGCTTGCATAGGGGATCACTCTCTCCCCTCCCCTCTTGTACCTGTGTCAGCACTGCCCCAAAGCCTGTCTGACTGGCATCAGTGTACAACAAAAATGGCAACTGAAAATAAGCATAAGCCAGTATGGGGTGTTTGTAGGATACAAACTTCATAATCTAACAAAATCTGTATATCTATCTGTATATGTGTACAGTATGTGTAACCTCAAACTCATTCAGGTGATGTAAAAATGCCTTCTTTTGCTTTCTTTTTCAGAAACTGCAGAGTCGCCAATTATTAGATGTCACAAAAGATGTTAAAAAATGATTTTAATTAAGAATAGAATTGATTCTGTAGAATATCACAAATACAAAATCTCAAAACAGCCATGTAAATGTAATTTCAGTTGAGACATAATGCCTTGTTTTACATATTATATAATATATTTTTTTATATATTACATATTTTGAAGTCTGAAGTAAAGAATCTTATATGAATAAAACAAAGCTCATAAAAAAACAAGCATGGTAAAGTTTGTATTGCTTTGTTTGTATGAAATCACTCATTTGTCATTTTTACACCCAAATTTATGAAGTATGCAGTCTTACCTAATTGATCATGGAGCGACCTCCTTTCCCTGTAGGCTTTAGCCCATCTTGTAAGCCACAATAGTGGCAAATCTCTGCCAGATTATCATGAAAATCAACCATAGAAAGCCATACCAAGTAAATATTTAACAAGATAAAGATAAAGTAATTTCTGTAGATACACAAAAATTGCATAAAGTGCTTAATTTGGATATTGTGTTGTATTTGCAAATAACAAAGTTGAATGGAACAGTCAGACATATTGTAGATGCATAGTCCTGGATTCATTTAATATTGGTTCTTACTCGTCACAAAAGTCAGTCAAAAAGGTCCGTAACAAATACGAGTTTAATCAAAACACAAAAATTACAAAATCCAGTTGGTTCTCATATCCTATGATATTGCACTTGAAATTCCTTTAACTCGTGTTTCCTTAAACGTTTAAACACAAGTTTTATCCATAAATGGACAGCAAGACGGTAAGAAAACTGTTTCTCCCCCTTATTCCCCTGCCCACACCTATTCAACCTCGTCTAACAGCAAGTGCGTGGCCGTTAAAGAAACAGAACCGAAATGATACATCAAAAACATTCATATTCTATAAAAGGTTCATAACTGTGTCTTTTCTGTCACTGTGGTGATAACCTGGAAATTTCTTGTTCCCTGAGGGAACATGGTTCAGGTTGTTTTTTTTCACAAAATCATACCTTTAAAAGAATTTTATGTCATTTTACAGTAAAAATATCATTCAGCACCATGCATTTTGAGTTTTTGCTTATAGAATTAACATTATAAAAAGGTACTTCATTGAAAGAAAATAGTACTGTTATGCTTTGGCAATTAAGAGAAATGTTCCAATTACGTGTTAAATAATGTTGGGTTTTAAAATTGTGATTATTTGTAAAGATATAAAGTACAATAAAACAAGAGTGATCATGTTGGAATTTTGTTGGAATTTTTACATTTGTTTACATGCTTGTGAAATTTTAACTAAATTTAAAAAACACTTACTGTACTTCGTGGATTGAAGGCATTTTGTTAGCTTCCATGGAGTTGCCTTCAAAGGATCCTGTAAGATTGTCTTCTATAGTTTCAGGAAAATTACCTGAAAATTTTCAAAACACACCAAACTGTCAACATTACAACTCTTGGTGCATCCGTCATCTTTATGATAAAATATGTTGATAATATATCAGTTCTTTGTTGTTGATGATTTTTTTTTCTTTTAAGTCTGCACCATGAGCATCCAGGGATGGTGTTCATTCACAATACCCAAAACAATGTTAAAGCTTGTAGGGGGATCAATCTGTAACAAAACTGTAACATTGTAGTAAATTTAAGCTCAAAAGGGAAATTTATAAATAATTACAATTAATTATGATTAATTACAATTATTTATATGATGAGCTGCCAGCAGTAACTGTAGCAGAATTAAATTGCCATCAACTAATCTGTTCATCCAGCGAGCGAACATTTAGCGTATTTTCATATCAACTCTAAGGATATTTTCGTGGCCACAAAAAAAAACAAAAAAACAAAAAACTTTCATACAGTATTAATGCATCAGAGCATGTAGCGGGGATCAAAATCGTAAGGGACATTAATTTGCAAGGCAGAATCAGAAACTCATGTCATTTGTGCACAAAAGTTTTATTATGAAACATTGCCTTGGCCTGGAACGAGCGTCTGGATGCAAAGTCTTGATGGGTTTGGAGGGTTCGGTTGGTGTTGGAGTCGTGATCACGTTCTTTCCGGTTTTTGAAGAGAGATGAATTCCAAAGAATGTCCTGACTCGATGGTGATTGGTTATTCTTCCCAGTGGAAAGTGAAAAAGAGCTAAGAGATATGTCAGCTGTGATCCTAGGACCTTTTGGTAAATAGAAAGTCAAGGGCACGAGGCCTGGGCGCAGACTTAGCGGGTTGGCAGAAGCCTTCTAGCTCACATCCTCACTGCTCAGAGTCTAACCAACCCACAGACTGGGTGAGCTATGTGTTGGGACCCACCGGGGCATGCCTGCACCAGCTCAGGCTCTCCACACAGACACAGAAGACTTAGCAGAGGTAGAAGAACAAGGCGGAGCGGAACTGGTGAGCCTTTTAAAGTCTGAGACACGATTCACGCCCCTCTCAGGATGGGATTGTCCAATGAGAAAGTCTGAAATTTCAAGCGGGAGGTTTGGAAATAATCGAAGAGTTTATACGACCCTTTGTGTGAAAGCATAGTAATTTGCATATGGAACTGGATCAGAAGTTGATATACAAACTAGTAACAGATTTCTTAGAACACTAATATAGTTGCATAGGTATCAACATATAATATACACTCTTTTAGATCATCAGAAGACGAATTCATAGATAACTAAACATGGTAAGATTACATATAATCAGATGCTACAACATAAGCTGCTGCACTCACAATATTATTTCTATTATGTGCTGGCTTTATGACAACTAGCCTACATGCAAGAATACTCATTTGTTTTTTATTACCTATAGCTTGGTCTTTTTTTATTTTTCAGTTATTTTCTGACATTTGAAAGGAATCTATAAACAGGACCTCGCTCTTTGATTGGTTCTTGTTATTGACTCTTCTCACCAAGAATGAATAGGTATGAATTCACGAACCTTGGAATAAAAAAGTGCATGTCCTTGGTGGCATTCCAAACAAAACATGTATATATTTCAGTATTTACATATATGTACAACTAAACTGTACACAAAATGTATTGGTTAATATCATATGTCATAAATGGGTTCAGTTTTAAACCTGACAAGCAGCTACTAAATTCTCACATCAAGCCAGTTAGAAAGCACTGTTAAAACTGTGCCTTTTACCTCATTCTCCAGTTCTTGTTTGGGGGCAGTTTTGTGCTATGGCGCCCCCCCCCCCCTTAACTAAAAAAAAAAAAAAAGTTGGTCCTATTTCTTGAGATAAGCACGTGAGAACACTTACCCCTTCCAAGCATCTCTTTTGTTCTGTAGATTAGGGGTGTCAAACTCTAGTTTAGTTCTTCAATACTCTCTCTAAACTTTAGTTTCCAACTCTGCTCCAACACACACACACCCATGGCAGTTTTCAAATAAGCCTAATGATTAGATTAGCTGGATCAGATGTGTTTAACTTAGGTTATATCTAAACCGGTGCAGGACTGTGGCCCTCTCCAGGATACTGCAGTTTGACACCCTTGCTGTAGATAATACCATCAAGACATATTTGTTCATAAATACATACATTATTATGTAATTACTTTCCTTAAAAAAAGCAGTTTTTTTTTTTGTTTTTTTTTTTTTGGTTTTGGTCGTCTGAGGAACTTTCGACTCTATCATGGGAATGTGTCCTGTGGCAGTGGTGGTGGGAGGCAGTGATGGAGGCAAGTAGTAATAATGGACGGTGGCAAGAGGTAGAGGTGGATAATGATGGAAGAACATAATCCCTCACAGCGTATGATATCCTTGAACAAATACAGGCATTATTTGGACCACTGGATCCATAATGGTTCTTGATAATGCCATAAAAGCTCTGCTGGATCTGGGTCTGGCCTGGTTAGTCTGTAAAGTGGGAGGTGTAAAAAAAGGCAGAGCTTTTCCCACCTTTTGTGTTTTTTATGTCGTTAGTGTGCCACCATCTTGAAAAGCTTCACTGAGTAATGAATTCTTTTAACCACAGTGTTGTGGTGAAAGCCTCTGTGCGTCGCAACATAATTTTTTCCATCACTACAGGCAGTAAATAATCAAGAATTAGGAAAAGAGGGAACAATCCAGATCAAAACCAGGGAGGTGAAACTAGGAAAACATACGAACCTGCAATAACCGCAATGAAATGTTTGTGTATGCCATTCATGTAGTGGGAGACGATGATGTTATGAGAGACAGAGACTGGCAGTTGTTGATGTTCCCAGTCAGGAGTATGGGAAATGGAGTCCAGGGTGAATGGTAAAGCGTACAGGATGAGGGTGGCCTCTAGTGGAGCTAGAGATCGTGACCAGAAGTAAGTACATAAAATCTTAATATTTCAAATATATTTAACATGTGTTTAATTTGAACTGCAGTGCATAACAACCTTTTTACTACTTACATTGTTGAATATATACCATGTAAAAAATTGCTGAAAAAAAAAAACATTTTTATTCACACAACATATATCATAAAACATAAGCTTGAAAATTTTCCCTTTTCCCGACATCGGATTGTTTGGGGGGCCCAAACTGGTAAAAGAATTCACAAGCTTTTGGAACCCACTGGCTGACCTTAAATTGAAAGGTAACCCGGGGGGCCACTTTGTAAAATAGAAAGTCTAAACACAGATATTTTTCATGCCCATCCTCAAAAGGGGTCAGTTTTTCCCCCCTATGGGGGTTTATAAAACCCCCATCCCAAAAGGGGAACCAGCGGCCGGTCAAAGGGTTTAGCGTATTAAAATCTTTTACTTTTGTTTTGAATTAAATTTTATTTTTATTTTATTAGCTCTGGTTCAATCTAAATCCAATTTCTGTGATATTAAATTTGGGTAATATTTCTATCAAAAGCTATCACAATATTGATGTTTAAAAATTTTATTAATTTAAGTATTCGGGAAACCCCCTCTATAATTATTTTTTCATTGGGGACCATTACCACACAGGAATTGATTCGGCCGATATGACCCACGGACCAAACTCGTCGTTCTGAATTTACTCGGGAATGTAAGGGGTTAAAATCCTTTAAGGAGCTACACCTGCATGCTCAAAACAAAATGTATTTCGTCTATTCCCAAAAAGCTAAAATCGTGTTAGGCAACGTAGCGAAATCGAAGCCCCAGGGTTCATCCTTGGGCTTCAGTGGATCTTCCACACCCTCCATACTACGGGCTTTTGGCTACAAAATCCCACGCAATTTTTTGTCATTTTTCTTGTCGCTAAGTTTTTAATTTTTACTTGGGTAAAATTTCCAGTTACAAAAAGCAAAAAGTTTCATGACTGCACTTTCATTTTAAATTGGGGAAAGGGCCCCACGTCCAACATATTCCTATATTTTAATCTGAGTAGAATTATGAATTTTTTTATTCAGGTGTCACCAATGTTTCACACACACCCGGGGAGGGCTCGTGTACTCTAACTCAGTTGTTTTTTAGTGCGTCTCATCATCGCTGAAAAAAACGCTGTCTTCACCGAATGATGGTGAACATTTCAGAGAGGTTTAGAAGAGATTTCTCGGGAACTTTTTGTGCTACAATTTCACGTCAAAAAAAACATGCATTTTCGACACTTGAAATAATCTTTAATAAAAAGGGTTTTAAAAAAAAGAGCAATTTTACAAATTCCTTTTATAAAAATGCCCCTTACAATAAAGGTAATTTTCCTTTCTGTCCCCACACAGCTTTACTGACTCAGGAAAACCTTTTAGGGGACACTTTATACTTTAGGTACAACTTTGAGAAGGAATCAAAAGCTGAAATGTAAAAAAAAAAGAAAAGAAAAAATAAAAGGTTCAAAACAAATATAGGCTAAGCCCTGAAATTTTACTTAAATAACCTTTATAAACTCATTAAAATTTTGTATTTATTAGGCCTGAACAAAAATATTTAAACACAACAATTTTTTTAAAAAAGTAAAGGTATGCTTACGTTCCCTTTTTGTGCTGAATGTCCTTTAAAACCACTTTTTGAAAACCTGTAGGGTGAAAAATTTTCAGGTCCTTCTCAAAAATTAGCATATTGAAAAGTTCATTATTTTTTCCCTAATGTATGATAAAATTAAACTTTCAATATTTAGATTTTTGCCCCAAAGAAAAATTTCAGGCTTTTATTGTTTTAAAACGATGGGTTTTTGGGATACGCTCATGAAAAACCCCCAAATCCTATCCAAAAAATTAGCATTCAGAAAAGGGTTTCTAACGAGCTATTTAAACCAATCCTGAATCAAATAAATTTAAATCTAAACCTGCAAAAGTTCCCAGGCTTTTTTAAAACCCCCCCGGTTTATTACCAAAAAACCCCAATCTGGTAAAACTGCCGACCTGACTGCTAGAGTTGGGGAGTTCGCGAACGAACCTTCTTTTTACGGTCATAAAAATGAAACGATGGGAGCCGAGTGCAGGGAGGGGACCGTTTTCTTCGTTTTTTTTTCCCCATGCTGTTTCACACAGAGACACAAATGAGCTCCTCCGCGGCGAACAGTTATGGGGGGGGGCCCACCCCGCGCGGGCCCAACCCCTTTATGCGTGATGATATTTTTTTAAAGTTTTTGCACGCACCCCTTCACTTGAGTTCCAGGGGAAAAAAAACCCTGCGTGCCTTGCCCAATTTTTTTTTGGTTTTCGATCAAAATTTTTCTTGTGTGTAACAATTTTCCCTTTTTGGGGAATTTTTTGGGTAGTAAAAGCTGTTTGCACAAAAATTTTCATTGCACCCGGGCTTTTTTTTGATGTTTATTTGTGAGTGGGGTATTGTATAAATACATAAGTAAACGTACCTTTACACACACACACACACACCACAAACCCCTTTTTGAACAAAAGAAATCCAAAATAGTATGCCCACTGTCAAAAGCAGGGGATTTGTGAAACCCGGGAATATAGTCCACACTGACAAATGAGGTAATAAAAATATTTCGGGAATATTCAAACTCAGTTTATTGTGTTTTTGATTCTATTTTTTTTTATTTGACAACAAATCTCACCTCATCTTTTCCTCCCATTGTTTATTTTCCAGGTAAACTAAAGGAGCCCCCAAGCTGGCTTTTTAAAAACCTGACAAAATTTTTAAAAAAGACCCAAAAAGAGCCTTTCTTTTGAAGGGCTTTTTTAAAAGGAAACGGATCGCGAAGACCCGGGAAACCCCCTCAAAGACCAAAAATCCCACACTACTGACTGCTTTCCAAAGGCCACATTGACACCCCTAAAGGGGAAGGGAAGACACAAAAAGAAATTTCGGGAACAATGGTGTTCCCAAGTGTTCAATGCACCCCCAGTGGAAGTCTGGGGGAAAAAAAAGTGTGGCAAAAAACCTGCACAACGGAAGGTGACCGGACCCTGAGGAAGATTGTGGGGGGGGGAAACCGGGCAGAACAGGGGCAAAGCGCCTGCCCGGGGGCTACAGAGAAGAGCACGGGCGGGTTGCTCAGGGTCCAAAGTACTTTTTTGGGATAAAAAGAAAATTTTTGGGGCATGCATTCGGAAATAAAGGTGCCAATCGGGGGAAGACGGGGAAAGGGAAAACCCAAAATCCCTAAATCCTTTGTAAAGTACCCACTTTCAGTGAGGGTCGGGGTGCCATGTCAGCTGCTGGTGTTGGTCCACTGTGTTTTATCAAGGGCAGGGTCATGCAGCTAGCTATCAGGAGATTTTGGAGCACTTCATGCTTCCATCTGCTGAAAAGCTTTATGGAGATGAAGATTTCGTTTTTCAGCACGACCTGGCACCTGCTCACAGTGCCAAAACCACTGGTAAATGGTTTACTGAGCATGGTATTACTGTGCTCAATTGGCCTGCCAACTCTCCTGACCTGAACCCATAGAGAATCTGTGGGATATTGTGAAGAGAAAGTTGAGAGACACAAGACCCAACACTCTGGATGAGCTTAAGGCCGCTATCGAAGCATCCTGGCCTCCATAACACCTCAGCAGTGCCACAGGCTGATTGCCTCCATCCAGCCGCATTAAAGCAGTCATTTCTGCAAAAAGGATTCCCGACCAAGTATGAGGCATGACTGAACATAATTTTTTGAAGGTTGACTTTTTTTGTATTAAAAACATTTTTCTTTTATTGGTCGGATGAAATATGCTAATTTTTTGGGATAGGAATTTCACTTGCAGAACGCAAGCTTTTAGAGGGCACATAAGTTGAAGTAATGAATTTGGGTTTAAAGGGGTGCAGAGCCAGGGGTTTGGTTTGTAGGCAAACATCAATGCCTTGAATTTTATGCGAGACTAAGCATATGGAATTATACTATAAAAATTTTTGATTTTAATAAGTATCAATAACCGAAAGTGAAATATTAAGTTATTCAGCATTTGAGGCTCTAGTAAACTGTAAAATTATCGAGGGAAAAACCTGTGTCCCTACATTGCCCCAGTCAAGTGAGCCTTCATCTGTGAACACCCATCAAGCCAGCTGCTCCCTGGATTTGAATGTTCTTCAGTTTCTGGAATTACTGTACAAATGAGAAAGACACTTTTGAAGCCATCCATCCTTGGAAGGATGTATCGCAACACCTTAATTCCACAAACAGACATGCAGCAAATCCAGGTGATGGCTGGCTTGACCAGGTATTTGGTCAAGTGACCGCAGTCATACATTCACAGAGCACGGTCAATGTATAACCATTGTCCACTACTGAGGCACATAGCTATATATGTGAAAAACCAAAGGGGCCCAACGACTACCAATTTTACACTGTTAAAATAATCTTATTGTATCTCCCAGGTGTTGTCACAAACTACAAAGACTGAATTTTAAGTTTTTATACCTTTTATAAATGATAGAGTTTTAGACAAAAAAAGAGAAAATGCATTGATAGAAAACCAATACAGTTCTTCATGTCTATACCCACAGATGGTTTACAGAATAATGTGAATTAAACAACAAAGAAAAAGATGGTAACTACTAGGAATCTTCAGAGTTCGTGTGTTCCAGTAACTGTTCACATCCCCAAATACAGTCCCATTGATGATGAGTGGAAAAGGACCCCCTACACATAAAATAGCAATAAGTCCTTAAAGTGCACTTCAAATAATCCCAACAAAAAAGGCCCTGAGAGTCAAGTCCTTGTACTCAGGATATATGATAATCCACAAGGCAATACACTGCATCAATCCACAGAATCAGAATGAGCTTTATTGGCAGGTTGTTTACACATACGAGGAATTTGTTTTCATGACAGAAGCTCCGCAATGCAACAGAATGACGGCGACCAAACAAAAAACACATAATAAAAGAATAAAAAATACAAATAAGTAGGTAAGGAATGACAATATACAAAAATACAAATTGACAATTTTATGTGCAGGTATATTACAATAGACCCTTTGCACGTGACGTCACGCTCTACTCGTGCGAATTCTGAACGCCATGACGGCCGACAGAAGAGCTATGCTGTAGGACGGACGGCAAGCCAAACGAGTACAAGTTCGTGTTCGTTCATGTATAAAATGGTTATTTCTTGTTGTGCGTTGGGCTGTGCTAATAGACAGGGTAAAGCCAATATATCTTTTTATCGAATAACATTTGATGGGGAGAGAAGGCAGCGATGGGTTGCTGCTATCAGCCGAAAGAACTGGCAGCCCTCCAAGTATTCCAGGATTTGCAGCGAGCATTTTTTACAAGGTAAGATTCATGTATTTCCCAGTTACTTGTACTTCATTTGTGTAATACCATACCGTTACCCATGTTCAGATGGAGACCCAGTCAAATGTTATTTGTAACATGAGTAGCCTATGTAATGGGCTAGTAAGTGCTGTTCAGTCTGCCCATTCACAAACGTAGCATAATGTCAGGAATACACTGATCAGTGTCTCAAAAGTGTGTCATCTGTATCTGACACAAGTTTTTTTCTGGGGTTGGGTCCGGCCCCCGTGCTATATTTTTTTAAAATCCCTTTTCTCATCCATGGTTGTTTTGTCTTTAACGGGGAATTTACTTTACAATAGAAAAGGATGATGTTCAGGATATTTTTGGGGGGGACCATGTTTCCTTACTCCCTCTTGGTGGACTCAGGCATTTTTCCCAATATTTTTATGTGGCTGTGTATATTAAAACTCACTCTATTTCAGTTAGTCCTAGGGAGGCTTTTGATACCGCCTATTTTTCTTTTATGGGACAAAAAAGTGATGCCCCTTTTATCCTCTGTTATGTGCCGTCAGTGTTTGGCACACCAAGCCCCCCTGAAAAGCGCGAGCCCTGGAAATCTAGGGAGTACAGGTAGGAGGCAATGAAGAAAAAAAAGGGGAGGATTTGTCCAAACGTAAAGGCCAGGGCCCTCTCTGTGCCCTCAGTGGTGCCAATTGATTAACTGTCCCCTATGTTTTAAACCCTTTTCTTGTCAGTTCCCCAAAACCTTTCACAATTGTTTTTAAATTTAAAAACATGCAGGCAAACTTTTAAAAAGGAAAATTTGTATTGGGTACATACGAAATTTTAGGTTGGCTTTTAAAAACGGTTAAAAAGGTTTTTTTCTAAAAAAAAAAAAAACAGCCCCCCAAAATTTTGACCATGTGTTTTTCCTTTAAATGAAAATTACAGTAAAAGTAAGGGGGCTTTTTTGATTATACATTTCACCAAACCCCAAAAATTTTAAAACATTTAATTTTTTTTCATAAACCTTTGTTTTTTAACAACCTTCAAAAAAAAAATAATGGGGAAAACATATTTTCCTACACTCCCAATTCTTGTGAGTCTGTGGACTGTGTTTTGTCTGACGCAGTCTATCTGGGCATGTATGTGTCTTGGCCAATACCTCTCCTATAGAAGGCCTCGACATTCTGCACTGCTTCTGTAAAAAAGTCTGCATCAGGCAAAATCCTCTGTAAGAAAAATTGGAGTAGACCACATCATGAAGTCGCAGAACTTCCGTCTCGTCACCAAAAAAAACTGGGCTTGCACCTGGTTGGTACTGATGTCTCTGTTAAGGCATTTGTACCATCTGTGTCTCAACCCCAGAAATGTTTTTTTTAAAGAGGCGCTGAGGACTCCGGTGTCTTTGGCACAGTGTGGGCACTTGATCTCCAAAATGCCATCGCCAAGCAGGAGCAGGACAGCAAGGCATCTGGAGTGCTCCAAGGTAGGGACGGGGGGGATAAATGTGGAGACCGGCGTCACAAACCCCTCAGGTCCTGATGCTGTTGTGCAGCATAATCCTCATACGTCCTCTGGCTTTTTGTTCATGTTCCCCTCCCCATCTGACAATTAGAAAATAATGTTATAAAGTTATCGTAGCTCTTTGAGTGCCCTTTACATTGGATTTATTATCTCATTTCGCTAAGAACTATAAGTACTATCGATGCCAGTACCAAAATGCCTAATCTTTATGCACATAATATTCTTGTACATATTCTATCACAGACTAGTTTAAAAAGGTGTAAATTAAATTTAACAGGAACAATATAACAGGAACTTTAGGAATAAATAGGACCTACACCACTAGAGCTGCATGATTCTGGATTTAAATTAAAAATCACATTTTTTTTTGAGTAAAATTGATATCGCAATTCTCCCTCGATTTCTGAAGAAAGCTTTTGTGAATAAATTTGTAATTAATGATTCATGACACACTCACTGTCGCATCCTCCTGGTGTACTAATAAGCAATACCATACAAGTGTCAAAAACGTTTTAAAGATGATTTTACTTATCAGTAGCCTACTGTTTTATACCAAACTAAACTTGATACCGTACACTTGTATCCCATAGATCTAAATTTGTGTAATGCATAAATAATGATAATGTGGTGGTTGAAAAGTTTTGAAGCTGCTTCATTAATGTCAGCTGCTCTCCTCCGTTTTCAGTGCAAGCATTTATTATTTCCCCGCGTTTTTAAAAAAGCTAGATCAGGTTAAACTTCTAATGGATCGTTTTCTAAACTAACATTTATCTGAAGCACACAGGACACACACAGATGTCAAGGCTCATGAGTAACTTCTCGTTCACATTTTTGTTGTTTTTGAAACTGGCAAATACACCTGTTCTTGTTTTACCGTAGTCGCTTGCGAAATGACAAAATACAGGGTGCTGTTCATGCTCACGCTGACCGCTTGCGATGTGAAACACAGGCATAATAAATGATTGTGGTCTTTCTGAATAAGATCGCGTTGGGTTTTTGAATCGAGGTCGCGATCTTTTAACGATTAATCGTGCAGCCCACCAATACACCTGGGCGGACAAATAGAATAAGGGCACCTCAAAAAAAAGAGGATGCACTTTTTCATCATGTTTGTAACTTTAATGTTGAAATTTGTAACACTGTGACTGCAATAAATATTCAATGATAAATGCAGTTCTTTTTGTCTTGTGTTTGTTTTTTTGTGTTTTTTTGTTTTTTTTTACAAAGGATAAATTCTACATTAGAACACAAAATGTATTGCATACATTTCCATAGTTGATAATACCAGTTCAAAAGCACATCTAATTTCTTTACTCACTTTACACTATTGTGAGGATTTAAAATCTTAAATTGTTTGTTTGTGTCATTATGTCACATGCCTGGTTGCAACGGTTGAAAATCTGCATAGGTCAGGGTAGCAGATCTTCCTAATTAGGGATTTGAAGGATTTGGTAAGGGTCTTTCCTTGCAAGATGACTTGACCTGGAATTGCTGTCAACCCATCACCAGCCCTCATGTCAAACACAGCCTTGGACTTTACCTGTTTGTCTTGTCTCGTTCTCAACTTTTTACTGCCTACAACATTTCAAATATACATGAAGAAATTAATGACATGACACTTTCAATGCCACATTTTAGTTCATAATGAGATTAAAATGGGATGAATATACCGGCTCTGGTGTGACTTTCCATATCATTGAAGACCGCATCACATTTTTTTTCTCAAGGTGCAGAGGCAGGACAAGCTTCCCGGTTCTGAGCACTGTACAAATTGGTAGGGCTGTGGTAGACCCAGAGAGCACCACCTTTGGTTGAAACTGGTTACAGTAGTGCGGACACATATGGCGGTGAGGATACCAACTCATTCTCTGTAAGGGTTTGGAGTTGTATTATCCAGAGCACTGTAGAATTTGTGCTATAGCTGGCTGCCAGACACACCCACTGTTCTTCCCAGATGGACGACCTGAATGGCTTTTTGTTATGTACACCACAACGTTTTTTGCAAGGAGTTTGAGAAAAAAAAAAAAAAATCAATTCCCAATTCCCTTCCGTACGCGAGCCTCTGCCCGCTTTCACAGGAGGAAGTCCCCACTGTCTGGGCCCATCAGTGCAGCTTCTGTCTTTTTCAGGATGTTTAACAGCAGATGTCTATTGCATACAGCAGAGCTGTTACGGGGGTGGGAGCACACCTCTCCCAAGGCCTGCTTTACATGTACAGTGGCCACACACACACTGTCTCCATCCATCCTCTTCAACAGACACCCATGGTTGTAGTTGGGTGGGTTCAGACAGTGACTGGCTATGATGAACCTTACAATTACAGAAAGTGGCATAATTAATTATTTTTACCTTGAATGTTAGTTATGTGTTGTTTTACTGCTGGCAGTGACACCATAAATGCCCCTTGTGAATTAACATATAAGATACTATGCAGGTGTCTAACTGGTCAAAATCTTAACATAGGCTATAGCGAACTAATCACAGATAAGAAGATGACTAGATGTTACAATTATGTGTGGTTACTCTGATCATATACACTCTCCATCCTGGATTTACCTGCATGGATTAATGTGTTGAATCGATAACTATAACTAGCCTTTCCAGAGCTTTGGATGTGTTCAGGTATCAATTAGAACAGTGGGTGTCTCAAAAGTGTGGTACTAGTAACACTAGTGGTCCTCGGGGCTCTCTTTAGTGGTACGCAGAGGAATCACTAAAATTAAATTAAATTAATGTCCAAAACAATACATTGTTAAATTAATTCTTTATTTGAGTAAAGTGTTTGTTACATTGACAAAACATAGCGTAACAACACATTTTAATTTAAGTGTTACAGTTTTTTTTTTATTATTATTTACTTGTAAGGCACAGTGCCGTGTTAGTGTTCAAACTGTGCAGAGCAAGTAGCTGAAATAGTTAGCCATACTGGTTATTTTCAATATTGGTCATTTATGGTGGTACGCCAAAGATTTTCTGAGGTGGTACTTGTATAAAGAGTTATAGATCCACTAACTTCGACAGTTGGCATCGGCGCACCCAGTGAACAATGGAAAATGGGTAGCACGAACTGGCCATGTCCTCTAAAAACATAGGCTCAAGTGTTAATATAAATCTTTAAGTAAAGATTAAGATGTTAAATACAAAATAACCCTTAGATTCAGTGGTTTCTCAATCCAGTCCTCAGACCCACTGCTCTGCAACATGTTGTTTGTCTACCTTATTTACTCAGCACCTGATTTCAGATTCATCAGCTCATTAGGAGAGAGATCCATGAACTGAACTGAGGTTGTACAGGATTCAGAAACATTCAAAATGTGCCCGCGCAGGCGGGTTTCCCGAGGCCTGGAGTTGATGAACCACCGCCCTAGGTTGCTGTCTTACCTTTGCCATTATGAGGTAACTCCCCCCCCGGCCATGAGCGTAAGCATCGCGTACACTGTAACCCAGCCAGCGACAAAGAAACTGGTAAAGAATACTAGACTTTTTAAAAGCTGTGAGATTAGCAACCAGTGTATGGGTATACCCGTTTACCACATAGTGGGTACAGATCGTGTGGACTGAAGTCGGGTTAACTTGGCAATTTAATGATGTCATTGAAAACTGAGGGAGGAAGAAGGTAAGGGTCGGTGTCCATTCCTGCCGTCTCCAAACTCTTTTCCAAATTACTGTTCTTTGTGAGCTCCTACCAGATGCCCTAGGTCGAACCGATACACGCACACGACAGCGTGGTTCAATAGAAGCAGCCATAAGTTTTAGTGTGGTTTATGTTTAAACTGATTGAAACTTCCCGCTCGTCTACTACTGTTAGGGTAGGAACGATGGAAGAACCAGGGGCGGATGCAGTTTAACAGTCTTTACTGGTATAAAGTCAATTGTCTTCACGGAATAATTAGAACACAAAAGCACAGGCATTTAATCAGAAGCCAGAACAGAAACGGCCAGGACCGACTGGAATCTAGAGAAATCTGAATAAACTTCCAACGAGGAGATGGGCAAGGGAACCCGAGAATGCATTCAGCCAGTCGAGAACTAGTGAAGAAATTGACAGGACAGGGTGAAACAGCCAAGGGCGGGCGACTGAAACAGGTACTCTGCAAACAGGCACAACTGGATAATATACAGTCCAATGGGCAGTTATAAATCACAGCAGAAATATGAATGTCACTTCCACGGATCAAAACGGGAAAGGACTAGATAAACCAGACGCACTCTCACGAGAGGTCATTGAATAATCCGGACAAACAAGACAGGGATCGGAAAGAGGGAATAAGAAGCATGCGACCAATCAAGAGGACAAAGGGGACAGGTGAGGAGAAGGGAACGATAAGGGAAAAACAGCTGACAGACGATAATGAGCGGAGGAGTGGATGTGTGTGTGCTGTGATTTGTGCGAGTTAGTGTGCGAGTGAGTTGGGTGACCACAAGAGGGAGAACAGCGAAGAGGAGAATGAAACCAGGATCATGACAACTACTAGCTTAGCTGTGCTTCCGGTGATTCTGGCCGTCCGTCCTGGCGTTGTCACGTGTCGTGTTTCCACCACGGTTTGCAAAAGGGTCTATAGGCAGTTTTGTCATGCTACATGTATAGTAAGTGAAAAAAATTGAAGTGTACACTAAGTATGTGTGTTTTTTTTTTTTTTTTTTTTTTTTTTTTTTTTTTTTGTTTTTTTTTTTAGATGAAAATAGATGTGTATATAAATCTAATATGTTGTGTGTTTCCACAGTTACTATCAAGTGTTCATTAGCTGGATTCGACTGAGGAGAGAAACTGTGTTCCTGTGTCTGGCTGGCCGTTCTGGGGCTCAGTGCTCTGTAGTGTCGACCAGATGGCAACAGTTTGAAAGAGGGAGGGCTGGAGTGAAGGGTCCAGAGTGATTTGCCAGCCTTTTGCTCACTCTGGATAAGTCCGTTATTGGGGAGAAGGGAGGATTGTACAGAATATTCGCATCAAGCATTCCGGACTAATCTCTGTAGTTCATTCTGACGGTCAGATTTAGAAGCTGAGCTGAAACCATACCGTTACTGAAGTTGCAGAGTGCTGGCCTTCAATGATTGTGGCAGAGTAGAACTGTCTTAGCAGCTCCTGTGGCTAGGTTAAACTTTCCTCAGCTGGCGAAGGAAGTAACAACCTACTCTTGCTGGCCTTTTTCACAATGGAGTTCAATGTTGAATAGTCCCCCAAAAACTTCAGGTCCTGAGAAATGCTGGTGCCCAGGAACCTGAAATGACTCCACTGCAGTCACAGTGCTGTTCATGAGGGTGAGGGCTGGAGAGAGCAGGGGGGTTTCACCTGAAATCAATGATCATCACCACTGTTTTGAGCGTGTGACAGATCCAGGTTGTTGAGCGTTCCACAAGACAGCCAGCTCTTTAAACATCCTGAGATGTACGCAGGACTCGTCACCTTCTGAATGAGGCCAGATGAAGTGTGGCGTGTCGTCAGCAAACTTCAGGAGCTTGACATAGGGGTCCTTATAGGTGCAATCATTCGGTGAAACAGGCAGAGAATGAATTGGGGAAGAGAAAGCAGGCCCTGGGGAGCTTCCAGTGCTGCTTGTACGGATCCCTGGATGTGTAGTTTCTCAGCCTCGCTAGCTGCTGCTGTCTGTCTGGAAGCTGTTGATCCCCTGACAGAATGGAAGTGGGCATGGAGAGCTGAGTTAGTTTGGGCAGGGGAAGGCTTCGGAATGAATAGCGTTTAAGGGCGGAGATGAAGTCCCACAAACAGGATCCTCACGTAGAGTCCCTGGTCTGTCTATATGTTTGCAAGAACATAATGCCAGGCCAAGGTGTAAGGCAATCGGTCCACAGACCTGTGTGCATCTGTAGGCAAACTGAAGATGGAGCCAGCAAGGGTCCAGTAATGTGCCTTCAGGTGGGTCCAGCACCAGTTTTTCTAGGACTTACACGACCATAGATGTTAGAGCTTTCACAGTCATGTAGGGCAGTTCAGTCCGGTAATTTTGGATTTCTTCCTCCTTTCTGGGATGTGGATGGATGGTGGAGGTTTGAAGCCATGAGGGACTTCACACTCTCCAGTGAGCTGTTGAAGATCTGCGTGAAATGGGGGGCCAGCTGGTCAGCACAGGATTCAGACAGACTGGTGTAAAACAATCTGGGCCTGAGCTTTTCTTTTCGCTCGGAAGACCTGGAGCACCTCATCGTCGCTGATCCTGTATTGCAAGTGTGCGGGGAGAGAGGGGTTGCAGGAGGTGTGTTTATGGGTGAAAGACGGTTTGTTTGGAGGAGGGTGTTCAGGGCCGGGTTGCAAGAGTCTAGGTAATAGTGTGAACAGGTTGTTTTGGGGGAGGTGTTCAGGTGCGGGTTGCAAGAGTTGTGAATGGTGGACGGTTGTGGGAGAGGCGTTCAGGGATGGTGGTGGGGAGGGTCTTTACAAACTGCAGTAAAGACTCGTGTCAGATCATCTGTCAGTTTTGATTATCCACAGGCTGGAGGGGGGTGGGCTGATGTATTGTAGTTGGTGAATCTCCTTCAGACTTGGCCACACAGATGCTGAGTCGGGAAGTGAATGAGTCCTTATTTTTGCCAGAATAATTTTCTTTGCCACTCTGAATCGCCTTTTCCAGTGGTTCGTCCATGGAACCATGGTTTTTCATGGTTGCACGTAGAGAGTCTGGTGGACTAACTCTCCTCACAGAACGGATATATGAGTTCCAGTCTCCTGTGAGTCGTCCAGATCGGTGGCAGCAGCTTTCAAAAACACTTCAATTCAGTGAGGTCAAAAAAAGATGTGTAAATCCTGCTCTGCTTCATTAGTCCTTCTTTTACAGTCCTTAATACAGGTTTAGCTGATTATAGTTTCTGCCTGTAGGTTGGTATAAGATGTACCAAACAGTGATCAGAGTGTCCCAAAATTGCTTGTGGAACAGAGTGATATGCATTCTTTATCGTGGTGTAACAGTGATCCAATATATTATTGTCTCTGGTGGAACATGTGATGTGATGTCTGTATTTTGGCAGTTCACAGGAGAGTATTGCTGTAATTAAAGTCCCCAAAATGATTAAAACAGGATCGGGGTTGTTGTTCGTGTCTGTGATTGATCAGCAAGTTTTTTGTAAACGCTGAGGGTCAAGTGCACTTGCAGAGGGATGTAAACCACGCATGAGACTGAATGAATGAAATACTGCGCGAATAGAACGGCTTGCAGTTAAAGGGTTAGTTCAACCAAATATGAAAATGTTGTCATTAATTACTCACCCTTGTGTCAAGTTTCAAAACCCATAAGACTTTCTTGCTTATCTTCAGAACACAAATTAAGATTTTTTTCGATGGAATCTGAGAGCTGTCTGACCCTGCCTAGACATCAATGCAACTGGTGAAATGTTCCCAAGTCCAGAAAGTGAAAGCAAAGGGAGATCTGTAAATTAATCCATGTGAACATCAGTGGTTGTCAACCAAGCAATTATACAAAGCTACGAGATTACTTTTTGTGCGCAAAAAAAAACAAAACAAACAAAAAAATGACTTTATTCAACAATTGGTCTCCTCCGCAGATCACTCCTGGGTTCATTATGGAGAAATCTAAGCCTGCGCTACAGATCGATACGCTGTTACTGTTTTTAACAACGTAGTCAGAAACAGTCCGGCGTATGTAGCTGAGGATATTCCTCCAAAATGGCACCAGGGTGATGCGGAGGAAGGAAGACAACTGGTGAAATAAAGTGTTTTTTGTGTTTTTTTTTTTTTTTTTCATTGTAATTTCATAAGTTAACATGGCAAATGAAATGTTTTTTTTTGAAGTCGAAGAAAGTATAGCATTATGTCACGTGATTTTTAAATTTTAAAGAGAGACAAGCATTATTTTTTTACAATCGGCAGTCTAATAAACATTAATCATAGCCTACAGGCTAAATTCATTCATCTTAATGTTTACTTGCTGACATTTTATAGTAGCCAATTGAGGTGAGGTAAAGAGAAAACAGCATTTGGAACAAAAAATACTGTCGAGGCAAGAAAGGGGGAACCTCTTTTTAATATTAAAATGGGGGGGGTAAGGCATTTTGTTTGCATTTGCGGTTTGTGTTTGTTTTACTACTTACACAATTATTTAAAAGTATAAAACATGTGTTGTATATATATCAGCGTTGTTTTAATCATTAATTTTTCTTGTAACTTGTGCATTTTAAACAGACTGGATTACGACAGTGAAGTAACGACGATTGTGGGGCTACATAGGGAAACACAGATTACACTACGTAGAGCTTAAATATTGGCCATGGCGCTCACTTTAGTTCTTTCGAGGTCAACTTCAGCAAAATACAACTGGGTTTAGTTTCAGATGGGTCTGCCAACATAATGCCGGTGTCAGGATCCGGTCACTGAATTCACGTTAAATTTACAATCCACCGAGTTCATCATCCCCAAACAAAGACTATCACACTAACACAGTGCACCCTGGCCTACATTCCCTATGATCCCTTGCACCAATCACATTCACTGTTAACTATCCACAAGCGCCACATCCACCCCAAACACAACACAATCAGTCAGACATGCTTTATAAGCATTGACTTCCTCCACAACTGCGAGTATTGCTTAAGCGTTACACTCGCCTAGTGTTCAGCTACTTTACTAGCCTTCCGTGTTTGTTTCTGTCTGGTCTCAGTATTGTTCTGCACATATCCCTCTCCTAGCGATAGCTGTGATACGTAAGCCTTTCCGTGTTAGTTTCTAGTTTGCATAGTCTTGTTTCAGTTCCTTGTTTAAATAGTCTTGTCTCTGTTTCTAGTTTTCATAGTCTTGTCTCAGTTTCTAGTTTTTATAGTTTAGTCTTTTTCCTGCCTTGCCCTGTTTCTTGTGTTTTGACCCTTTGCTCTGGATTCTGGATTACCCTCTTACGGACCCATTCGAGCAGCTGCTTGACCTGCGACAAGGGAGTTTGTCCATTGAGGAATATGTCACTCAGTTTTGCGGTCTGTCTTTTAAGGTACCTTTTAATGATCGTACTAAAATAAATTTTTCGTTTCTGACTAAATGAGCCCTTAAAATCATGGTTACCTGAGGGGAAGTTTAATTGTCGTCTAAGGGACTTTATTGACTATGCTTCACAGAAGAGGAACACAACACTGTGTCTGTGCCTGTAATGGCAGGCGCACCAGTTTACATGCACAGAATGGCTGCAACAGCAGATCCTGTTCACAAAATGGCAGCCACGGCAATGCTCAGTCATGTCACTGCCTCCATTCATGAGTCAAGCCACGTCATTACTGATCTTCAGGGGTCAAGTCAAGTCACCGCTGAACTTCACGAGTCAATTCAAGTCACCGCTGAACTTCCAGAGTCTCATCCAGGGGCGTAGTTTATGGGGGGGATGGGGGGAGGTAACCCCCCCAATATTCAAATCCATCAGTTACAACCCCCCCAATATTTCAACATGAAAATCACAGTAGATCAAATGAAAAATATGTAGAATTCATTTATTTTGTAACAATAATTTGTTCCTTATCAAATATGAGTTTGTCATAATAAATCAGACAAAAAATACTCCCCTCCATTGAACCGATTGGTAACGCCCAACCAATGAGTCGCACTTTCACCAAAACAACGCGAGTGGTGTTTGAATGGGAGAGCACACGGGTAACGTTAGCGCCAAAAATGAAGAGAAGCGCAGCACAGCGGACTATATTTAACTGCTGGTCAGAGAGCGATGCAAAAAAATAAAGCATGTACTGAAAATGAGGTATGAGAATATTGTGTAATAGCTAAGTACACACCACATATATTTTAGCTAGCTAATCCATTACAATGTATTTAGCTATACCTATCAGTATAACAAGTTACCAAAGCAGCTGTCTGTTTTGCTAGTTTATTTTTCAATAGTGTCTGTAATTATCAATGACAAAAGTATTCACATCGATGTTTGTTTCCTTCCTACATTAATCTGACTTTTGAACGAATTGGATGAATGAACGATTTGAGTGGTTAACTCATTAAAACAGTGAAACGCTGCCGCCTACTGGCGGTTTCAATACTTAATTTCTTTCTTTTGATAATCTCTACTATGTTAGAATTTTATGAATGATGATTATACACAAATTTCATAACGTTATGAGGTGTATAATCTCTTAACATGTTTTTATAACAGATTCAAGGTAAATATAGCAGCAGGGTAGAAAAGTCAGCAGAGGGAGAGGAGGAGCAGGTGATCAGGTAAAGAAGATGCCATTCAATCAATAAAATAAAATAGGAAACAGTATAGACAGTTGTTCAATAGCCGATGTTTCCCTTTAAAAAAAAAAAATTAAAATGCATTAAGGTGGAATGTAAATATCTTAAAATAAATGTCTAATTGTTGTCTCTTTCATATTTGTATATGCTGAATTTGTAATCAGTTAAAGCATGTAGATAGATAGATAGATAGATAGATAGATAGGAAAAAAATAAATTATCCAATTAAAATACACATAAAAAAAATAAAAAAAATCAGCATACAACGTTCAACCCCCAATGTTCAAACCAAATCTACGCCCTTGGTCTCGTCACGACTCAGCTGATCTTCAAGAGTCTCGTCACATCACAGCTGATCTTCAAGAGTCTTGTCACTTCACAGCTAATCTTCCAGAGGCTCATCACGTCTTGTCTGTTGCACCCAGAGCCTGGAGGTCAGCTTTTCAGTATCCCAGACTGGCATCCAGCATGGAGGATCCACCGCTGCTGTCAGTAAGAGCAGCTGGTATCCCAAAACCAGCGCGCTCAACCCCTCCTGTTCAGGAACTAATTCCCCAGTCTGAAGTGCTTCCCATGATGGGGATTGTTTTATGTGCTTTTAGGCTGTGTACACCATCACTGAATCTCTAGAGGTGTGGCGTCCACTATGATTTCTCGAAGAAAGTATACCCAATATGTCGGTTTTTTTAATTTTTAAAAGTTACAAGCATTTTTTTTACAATTGCAGTTAAAAAATTTAATCTATACCTACAGGCTAAATTCATTCTTTTTAATTTAACTTCTGAAAAATTTTTAGTAGCCATTGAGGTGTGTAAAAGAAAAAAAAAAGCGGCATTTGGACAAAAATACTGTGAGGCAAAAAAGGGGGAACCTCTTTTAATATTAAAATGATTTTTTGCATTTCGTTTGTGTTGTTTTACTACTAACAATTTTTTAAAGTAAAAACATTGTTATTTATTTATACAGCGGGGTTTTTAATCATAATTTCATTGTAAGCATTTAACAGAGAATTACGCAGTGATTAGCTTTTTTGGTCCCCTAGGCAAACAAGTTACACTGGTAGAGTTAAAAGGCCGGGGGGATCATTTTATTTCTTTCGAGTTCAATTTCAGCAGAATACAACGGGGTTTTAGTTTTCAGCTGGGTCGAAAACAAATGCCTGTGCAGATCCGGTCATGGATTTCCCGAAATTTTACACCAGGGTCATCACCAAAACACAGACTCTACCTCACCCCCCCCTGGACTACATTCCCAGCTCCATTCCCCAATCACTTCACCTTTTAAATACACACAGCTGCACCAATCACACACACAACAAATTTCATAGACATGTTTTATAAGTTTGGATTTCCCTTCCACCTGCTGAGTATTGTTAAGCGTTTTACACTTCCTAGGTTAGTACTTACCTAGCCTTCGGTTTTTTTTCGTCTGGTTCAGTATTTTTCTGCAATATCCTTTTTCTAGTGATAGTGCGTACGTAAGTTTTCCGTGTTTTTTTCAGTTTTTAGTTTTGTTTATTTCCTTTTTTTTCATAGTTTGTCTTTTTTCTAGTTTTCTAGTTGTCTCAGTTTTAGTTTTCGTATTTAGTTTTTTTCGGCCGGCCCTGAAACTTGTGTTTTGCCCCTTTGCTCGGGATACTGGATTACCTCTTACGGGGCCCCTTTCGAGCAGCGTTGCCCGCGCAAGGGGTTTTGCCCATGAGGAATATGTCACTCAGTTTGCGTTCTGTTTTTTAAAGGTACCTTTTAATGACGTATAAAAAAATTTTTTTTTGACAAAATGACCCCTTAAAAATCAGGTTCCTGGGGGGAATTTTAAATTTGTCGTCTAAGGGTTTTATGACAGTTTTCACAGAAGGGAAAACACAAAACGGGTCGGGCCCGTAATGGGGGCGCCCAGTTTACTGCACAAAAGGGCTGCAACAGCAGCCCTTTTCACAAAATGGCAGCCCGGCAAGCTCATCAGTCCGCCCCCATTCAGAGTAACCCACGTCTTTAGATCTTGGGGTAAAGTAAGTCACCGCGAACTTCACGAGTAAATTCAAGTCACCGGAACTTCCAGAGTTCATCCGGGGGCGAGTTTAGGGGGGGAGGGGGGGGGAACCCCCCATTATTTAAAATCATCAGTTAAAACCCCCCCCAATATTCAACATAAAAATCCAGTGAAAACTGAAAAATATGTACAATTATTTTTTTTTTGTAACAATAATTTTTTTCCTTATCAAAAGGGTTTTGTTAATAAATAGAAAAAAATACCCCCCCATTAACCAGGGTTAACGCCCAACCAATGAGTGCATTTTCACCAAAAAAACGCGAGGGGGTTTGAAGGGAGGCACACGGGTAACGTTAGGCCAAAAAGAACAAAAGCAAGCAAGGGACTAATTTAACTGTGGTCAGAGAGCGATGAAAAAAAAAAAAAGCATGTATGAAAATGGGGGATGGAATTTGGAAATAGCTAAGTACAACCACTATATTTAGCTGCAAACCATAATGATTTAGCAAACCCTTCAGATAAAAAATTTACCAAAGCAGCGCTGTTTTGCTGTTTTTTTTCAATGTGTCTGAATTATCAATGCAAAAGTTTTCACATCGGTGTTTGTTTCCGTCCTAAATAACTGACTTTTGAAAGGATGGAAATAACGATTTAATGGTTAATCTTAAAACAGTGAAACGCTGCCCCCTATGGCGGTTTAAAATATTTAATTTTTCTTTTTTTGATAATCTCTATTGTTAAATTTTTATGAATCATGTTATACAAAATTTCAAAAACGTTATGAGGTGTATAATCCTAACATGTTTTTTAACGTTAAGGAAAATATAGCGCAGGGTAGAAAAGCCCAAAGAGGGAGAGGAGGAGAGGTATAGGTAAAGAAGATGCCATTCAACAATAAAATAAAAATAGGAAACAGTATAGACATTTTGTTCAAGAGCGATGTTTTTCCTTTTTAAAAAAAAAAAAAATTAAAAAAGGATTAAGGTGGAAGAAAAATATTTTAAAATAAATGTCTAATTTTTGTTTTTTCATATTTGTATATTTTGAATTTGAATCATTTAAAGCTGAGTAATAGAAGATGATAGATAGTGGGAAAAAAAAAATTATCCAAAACAATAACAAAAAAATAAAAAAAAAAAAAATAACGGGCAGATACAACGTTCAACCCCCCAATGTTAAACCAAATCTAGCCCTTGGTCTCGTCACGACTAGTGAACTTCCAGGTTCGTAATATCTCAGCAAAATACCAGAGGTCATCATTCACAGGATCCCCGAGGCTCTCACGTTTGTCGTTGCACCCAGAGCCTGGAGGTAGTTTCATTTCCCCAGACGGCATCAGCATGGGGACCCCGTGCGTCGTAAGAGAGGGGTACCCCAAACCAGCGCGCTCAACCCCCCTGTTCAGGAACGTTTTCCCGTTGAAGTGTTCCCAGATGGGGTTTGTTTTATGTTCTTTTGGGCTGGGTCACCATCACGAATCTCTAGAGGTGGTGGCGCCACTATGATTTCCCAGAGGTGGCAGAAAGCTGAGACCCTTCGAGGTAGATGGTTCGCTTCCCCCCAGAGGCGATGACGTGCGCATTTTCTCCGGGTTTTTGGCGGCACATGCCAGAATCCCGAGGCGGCGGCGTTTGTTCAGCTCCTTGTTGGTGGTGGGCCAGCAACCCATTTTCATCCTTTTGCACGGTCAAAGGAACCATTGATGAACATTGTTTCGCCCTGCAAAAAAGATATTAAAAAACTTCCCCTTTTTTCAGGGGTACCGCTGCAGAACCCCCCGAGGGTCAGGGGTGTAACCCTGTAAAAACCTGTCCAGCTGCAGGTACGGGGGCCCGTCTTTGAACTTCCTTTTCTGTCCGCACGACAATAAATCCCTTTGCAAACCCTTTCTGCCCTGTCACAGCGGGGGTTTTTTATGAACTCTCGTGTCCCGCTCTTTTCCTGAAAACAGAAATCCACGCCTTTTGTCTGTCTGTCCCCCGGTCCACCCTGAGGGGTTTCCCCAGTTCCCCCTGCTCTCCCGGGTGGAATCCAGTCCTTGTTCAGCCCTGGGGAATCCATTTCCCCCTACTCCCCCCTACTCCCCAGGTTTTCGCTTGGGGGTTCTGCCTGGGTCCTGGCACCCCATTCCGTGGGGAAAATGGAGTGGTGTTGTGTGTGGTGTTGTTTGTGGCAAGAAGTGTAAAAAAATTACAAAAGGATAAAAGTCAACCCGGGAATACCAACTCAATTAACCCCTTATACCCTTCAAGATTTTTCCTTTACGGGAAAAAAACAAACGTTGGTTTTAGTATGTAAACAAGGGTTTCCCCCAAAGGGGAAACGGCCGCTACGTCGGAAAAAAGTTGGGAACCCCCTTCAGGGGGACTTTTGAATAAATGTGTAATCAGTCCAGAATGGGCGTGGTCATAGGGGGTGACGAGCGCCGGGAAAGCTAAAAAAGCCGTGGGGGGAAACGGATCAGTTCTGGGAATGAAGGAACCTGGAGGGATCCCGGAAGTATGGCCTAGAGACGCGCTTTTTTCTCTTTCCTTGGGGAACCGGTTTCCCTACGAACCTGAGACGTTCCCCTCAGGAACTCGAGTGCGGGGAAAAAAAAAAGCTATGGGAAGAGAATCCCCACCCCGCCGATTTTAAAGCCCTGGGGTGTTATAGGGAGCACAGCAAAGGAAGAGAAAAAAAGGGCCGGAGTGGACGAGATCTAAACCATAAAATCTGAAAAATGGAGGGGTGTGGACCATCCAGCTGCGTTGAGATGCCCTGCATGGAACACTGAAAGGGGCCTTTGGAGGCCACCTAATGGGGGTAGGTGACCCTTGATCCCAATGGTGAGGGGAGATCAGGGGATCTAGGGGGGTGTAATTACACCCCTATCCCCCGATGAGGGCTTTTTTGTGGGGAAGACCTTCTTGGGGGCCATAGCATAAAAAACAGTTGGCCCGCCTTTCCCCCAATGGCGCTCGTGGACGAGCGCCCCAGTGCTGAAATGGCACATACAGTTGTTTCTGGGGCTGGGCCCCGAAGGGGGGGGCTAAGGCCTGCGAAAATAGGCTGCGGGATAACTGGGGAACTTGGGGGAATCCCCGCTGGGGGTAGAGAAACATTGGCCATCCGGGCGCAAATTTAAAAAGGGAAGGGGGCCCTGAGAGGGCTGAAGACCCCCAAAACTCTTTTTAGAGAAGAAATAGCTAGAAGAAAGGCATTTTTAAGTAAGATAGGGCCCAGAAATTTCTTAAATAGGCCGAAAGGGGCTTAAAAAGAGTTCTCACCACACCCAGGTCCCACGGGGGACACGGAACGACGGAGCCTCACCCTCATGTGCAAGGGGAAAAACGTGAAACTAGGGGGTGTCGCCATGTTTGGTCCCCGAGAGGGGGGGGTAGGCCGCAAGGCCGCCACGTAACCTTCAGGGTGGAGGAGTAAACCCCTGGGGAGAAAACGGGGGCCTGCAGGAACTCCAGCACTGTACCGAGGGCAGTTGACGGGTAAATTTTTGGCGACTCCGCACCAAGAAGTGAAAATTTTCCATTTAAGGCTACATTTTCCCTCGTGAGGGAGCTCTGGTTGGAGGAGGTCTCAACAACCCGGGTTTGGGAGCCCAAAAAGCTACGGATGTCCCCCCTCGGGGGGCCACACCCAAATTTCCACAGCTCCGGGGGGGGGAATATCGTGCCCTCCCCCTGGAGAGGAGCCCCTTTGAGGGGAATTTCCCCATGGAGGCCGTCGAGGAGCGAGATAGATCGGGAAAAACCAAAATCGGCCGGCCGAACGGGGCTATAATAAAACGGACCCCGTCTGGCGTCTCTGCCAAAAACTCCAGGGCAGAGTGATCGGGGGAAAAGCTTACGACGAACCCTGGCCAGTCGTACCATAGCACCCCGCCCCCGAGGAGCTGGACAAATAGAGAAAACCAAAGGGGACAGTGCGATTATCTGAGTGCAAACGATCCACCTGGCTGACCAAATATAGTCCTTTGCTTCACCACCTGGGGTTGAAGCCTCCATTCCCCGGGCCTGGCCCCCCCTCGACAGGATGTTGCCCCATTTTAATATGCCCGGAATATGTACGCTCTCAGCGAAAGGAGTTGCCCCGGGGCCCACACAAGGATTGGGTGCCAGCTGGAAAGGGGTGCGGGCAGGCTCCTGATGGTGAATAAGGGGACCACCGCTGTGTTGTCGGTGCTCAAAAAACCCAGGGTGCCCTCTTAGGCGGGGAGAAAAGATTAAATGCTCAAAATACGCTAGCAACTAGCAGTTGATATGCCCTGTAGTGGCGACCACTCCCCAAGACCGCGGGGGGGGTGGCCATATGACCCCACCCCCGCCGGGGAGGGACGCGGCCCTCGGTCGTCACGCGGCGACAAAGGGGCTCCACACCGGGCCCCGAGCAAGAACCAAGGTTCCCCCACAGCTAAGGCCTAGGCATCGCCGGTGCCCCCGATCATGCGAAGTGGGTTTCCCCCCGGGGAGAACCCTTTGGGTTTGGCCACCTGTAGGGTCTAGTACAGAGGCCAAGAGGGATCAGTTGGACGCAGTGCCCTTAACTCCAAAAGTTTCTGAAATGCTTGCCGTGAGTGATGGCCTTCTTGATCTTGACTGGTGAGGACGACTCGATACAAGGGGGACGGGTGCCGCATCGTGGCGAATCCCCACCCGCCCCGTAAATGGGGCCCTGAAGGAGGGAAAAAATTTCATTTTCTTGGCGTTTAATCTTAACCCAACTTTTCATATGGGGGGAACGACATTCGATGTCGAACCCCCATCGCTTGATTTAGCCCAAATCAACCAAAGTGAATTTAATTAGTTGCGGATGCCCGGAGTCGCATGGGGCCGCGCAGCATCCACCATTCGTGAAAGCGGGGTGGATTTCTAGACCAAAAAGGGGAAACTCGATACTGGTAAACTTGCCCCCGAAAGCAAACCTTTGGAACTTCCTGTGATTGGGGAAAGGGTGGAGATATGAAAAAGCATTTTTGATCTACGTGACAAACCAGTCCTGGACCCGACTGAGACCGGGCCCTGATAGTAAGATCTTGAACTTCAGTGCATGACTGAGTGGTTTAACTGAGCAGATCTAAAATTTGGCGCAACACCCCCTCCTTTTCGGAAATATAAAATATGGCTGTAGAACCCGGATCTCTGCGTGAGGAGGAACCCCGATGGGCCCCCTTTTTAAGGAGTATTACTTTTTGTTAAAAATTTAGAGCCGCTCGGGGCCCCCTAGTGTGGGAAAAACCCCGGTGAAAAGGGGCGGCGGAGCCCCGAATGAATCGATAACTTTCCTACAGTCTGGGACCCCAAGAGACCCACATTGGGAGTAGCTTCCACGTGCTAATAGTCTCTAAGGGAACCGTTCTCGAGATGGTCTCTGATGTACTTTGAGCTGCTAGCCCCCCGGGGCCCCGAAGGGAGGACGGCAGGAAAAATGAATGGTTTTGAGGGCTCTAGGAGAGGGCACCGTGTAATGGGGCACCCCTCTTCCCCCTAGGGGGCACCCTCAGCGATCCTTTTTTTGAGTTTATTTTCAGGAACGCTTTTTCGAGGGGGTTTGGATGAAGCACGACCCTCAGATGGGCCCCGTCTTAGAAGCCTCCCTTAGAGCGCCCCCGAACCCGGTCCCCTTGGGGGGCACGAGGGCGACGCTCATTTTTGCACCTTCTGATGAGTGGTACCGGGCCGGCTGCTCCGCCCGCAGCCCCCTGGTAGAAACGGCGAGGGGGGAACCGCTGGAAGCCGGCCTTTACGAGCCCCCGGATCTGGGGACAACGGAATTGACGGCGTGCCGAAAAGACCAGAAGGCGCAAGGGGGCGTCCAAAAGGAAAAACCCTGTCTTTATTTTTAAATCAGACAGGGTCAACCCCAAAATGTCTTTTTTGCCCACCCGGGCGCCAGGACCACCAATAGCCGGCGGTCTCCTTGGTGGGCGCAGAGCTAACAGCGGTTTCCTCAATCAGAAATATTTTTTCCCTTTAAAAATTTCCCCGCCTTCATTAGCCTTTTAGCCGATAGCCCGGATGCCGTAACACAGAATCGTAGAGAATGAGCCCGCCCGAAAAGCTGCCGCGTACCCTTTCCCAAACAGCCTGTGTAGTTTTGCAGCGGCTTGGAAAGGCAAGACCCGGGCCTTTAAGATGATGCCGCGCGGGGAAGTAGCTGCAGGTCTGTTTTACCCGGGGCTCACCTTATAGCCCTATCATCAATTGTGCCCCATTGCCCTAAAAAATTTGGGGGCGGGGAAAAATAAACGGGACGAGAAGGTTTCCCACGTCTATGCGTCAACCCATTATGGGGTGATTCCCCATGTTTTTCAGAGCTGGCCGCTGAAGGGCGTTCCCCTGGTTTTTTCCCACGCAGCTCGAGTTCCTGAAGGGGAACTAGAGAATAGGAAATAACCCAAAAAATCAATAAAAAAAACAAGAGAAAAAATATAAAGTGTTAAAAAAATTAGTTCAGCACTAGTTGTGCAAACTTTATTTGAAATCTTCCATTTTAACAATAATCAAAAAAAAAAAAAAAAAAGAAAGAAAAAAAAAAAAAAAAAATCATTGGGACCCCACCAAGGGGAAGCTTAAGAAAACAAAATCAGCAAAAATAAATCAGAATTAAGATGAGGATAGCCAAAAGGGGGAGAACATTTTACCAGAACACTCATAGTAAAGAAAAAAAAATAAATAACCGGGCCCAATACATCACCCCGCACACCGTCACAACAAGCCCATCACAAAAAACCCCCCCTGAGTAACGCCCCCCTTTCTCTTTAACATCAAATCCTAACAAAAAGAAACCATTAAAATACACAGTCAAAGAAAAACAACATCACATACTAAAACAAAAATTTTTCTTTTTTATTATTATTAGAAATACATTAAATAAGAGATATCTAAGGGTTCTTTTAAAAAATAATCTTTAAAAAGAAATAAACAGTGGATACATTTAAATACAGGGTTTTAGACACAAAGACATGCATCATTTTTATCCTTTTTTTTTTTTTTTGTCATGACCAATTTGGTGAAGCACAGCAGAGCGGTCTGGATGTTTCTGAGGTCTCGGATGAGGAGGTGTGTTGGTGTGGGGTTGATCATGATTTTGACGCTTCGCGTAGTTGGCTGTCTGGATGCTGCGCTTGATGTTCAGTAAATGAGGGGGGAAGGGGTGCATCCTCTATCATTGTTGTTGTTTATTTTACAGATCTATTATTTTTCTACTGTTGTCTGCTATCTATCCGTTCGTTCTTCTTCTGTCTGTTCTTGTTTAATTGCCCAAGTCCTGTCATGAAACTCTAGATGGTGCAGGCTGGGCTTAATGCAAACTGTGATAGCAGGGATTAAAAAATACTTGGCCAAGCGATTGGGTTTAGTTTCAAATTTCGTAAAGAGCTTGCTGCCTACATTAAAATTGGGTTAGCATTTACCCAGATTTTTAGCAACTTTTTCTGGACCCCCATTTCCCCGCTATAGTATTTTCTTATATGTAATATATATTAAAATTTTTTATATTTATAAATACTGTATATTATACTAGTATTTTAGAATCTTGCTTTTGAACTCTAGACGGACGTTAAAATTTTTGAAATAATAGTAACTGATGTAATCAGGGGAAATTTGGTGAACTTTAGGAAATTTTCCTTTATTAGATATAATTCCAAAGGTAAACTCAGTGACTTGGTGGTTTCGTGTGAATTTCTGGTTTTAAAATGAATTCATTGCCATTTGGTGAAGAGTTCAAAAGATATCTATAATTTTTGGGGTCTGTAGTTGTTTATTTAAAAAGATTTGTAGTCAGATGGGGTTTTTTATGCACTTTTGCCAGTAATAAAGAAATGTTGTGTTTTTACAGATTTGGGGCCCCATGATGTTTTTATTTTGGTTTTTGAACCCGAAAACGACGTTTTCTGAAGAAATTATGTTACAGGGCTACAATGACCAAAATAAGATCCTTTGAGCCTCTGGGAAAATTTATTAAAGGTCGGTCAAGTGTCATGCCTCGATTACCTCATATCCCGTTAGTCTGCCCGAACGGTTTGGCCATGGTGAGTTTACCGTAGGTTCGAGAGAAGAAACCAGTGGATTACGTCTCATCGGGGTTGGGGGACTTCATCGCTGTGCCTCGAAGACCCCATGAGATGAATGCTTCAAACTGGGGTTCGGGGGAGGCGGCCGGCCGTTTTGGTCAGTGCTCTACTATGGGAAAATGTACTGCTTTACGCTGATGTGTGAGAGTGTGGAAGGTGTGGCCGTGGATTTTCCCTCGATCTTGACCTGGAGGAGGCAAGGAAAGCCACATGTGTTTGGTGGTGGTCTGGCTGCTACCCGTGGGGTGTACCATTTCGATTTAAGCAAAACTTGGTTGAGGGTGGAATTTCCGCTTTGACTTTGGGCAGACCCTTTAAGAGTCATACCTTTTGCTTCTCTTTTGCTTATTTACCTGCCCCTGTTTGATTTAGTGGCTACTCTATTTTATATATGTGTCTGTATAAACTGATCACTCCATTTCCCCAGGGCACCCGAAGGAGGGGTCAATTTGGCTTTGCTGTGCTGACGGTTTTTTCTTGCTTTGTAATTAATGTCTCGATTACCCCCTGGTTTGTTTTAAAGAATTAGAGAGGGTTTAAAAAACCTATCCACCTACATGTTTTCTGTGGTTTGGGAGGTAAATGTTTTTCGGACCCTTTCTTTTTATACGATCATTCCCTTAAGCAGCAGATCTGTCTGGTTTTTTTGGGTAGAAAGGGGAAAAAGATATGACCATTAAAACACAATCAAAAAATCCTCTCATCAAGTGCACGTTAAAACAAAAAAAAAGCCCAAATAAAAAGCAGATTTACTCTGTGTAAGAAATGTGTGAAAAGGGGGGAAATCTATTATCATCATCTATTATCTTTCTTGGCCCCATACCTAACTCTGTCTCTTATTAATAAAATAAATAAACACAATAACATACCTAATTACCATTCGACTTAATCCAGTGATCATTGATTTACTGCATGTCCGTTAGGATCACATTTGATAGCTGTGACTTTAAACAGTCCTCTGGTCAGGGGTTTATCATATGTCTACACAATATTGGTGAATAAACCATACAACTTCTAGGTCAAACAATCTGTTTTTGATGTACTTTTATTTTCATTGTTTTTTTTAATTTGATCCTTTTAACTTTATTAATCTACATTTAACCTTTATTAACACAATATTTTTTTTTTTACACTTGCAAAGGTCTTCAACAAAACCTTACAAGCCGTAAAAGGCAGTAATAATATATACATTCTTTTCGAGTTCGTTGCTCAACAGTTAAGACTGCTGTCAAGTCAAGTCCAATGTCACCCTTATTTATATAGCGCTTTAAAAAAAAACAAAAAAGATTTGTTGTCAAAGCAACCTGAACAACATTAATTTATGAAAAACAGTGGGGTCCATAATGCAAAATGACAGTTAATAGTTAATGCAAGCTTCATCAGTGAATTCAGTGATGTTCATCAATCTCAGTTCGAGTTGTAAAATAGTATCTGTGCAAATCCGGGGGTGTATGTATACCTCTTTGTTAACTTGTACCATTGAATTGTCCATAGAAGTGCCTTTTTGCAATCACATTGACAGAAATAGGTCCTTCTTTCTTAAACGTGTTTTGTTGATAAAAAAATAGAGTAGATTTAGATTGCTTTCAATCAAAAAAAAAATGATGGTCCGCGATAAACTTCACTGGAACTGTATACAACTGTGAGGTTTACTAACGAGTGAAACGTCCATACTTCCTGTATCCATAATCCAACCTTAGCACCTGTATGTGTGTTAAAGTCAAGTCACCGTTTATTTCTATGCGCTTTAATCAAAAAAATGCTTGTGTCAAAGCAACTGAACAAAATTAATTAGGAAACAGTGTGTCAATAATGCAAAATGACAGTTAACGGCAGTGCATCATTGAATAAGGTGATGTCATCATGCCAGCTCAGTTCAGTTTTAAAATCGAATCTGGCACTATTTGCAATCAAGTCCCAATGATATCGCTGTAAATGAGATCGCCCACCTCTGCACAGACGAACCAGCAGTTCATTCCAGGCTGACAAGCAAGTCTATTGTGCAGAATAATCATCTGGTTTCCTGTGTCTTGTCCCGGTGGTCGTCTTAGACAAGGTCTTTACAGGGAATCTGTCCCCCTCTGGGGCTCTAGTTCTGTCCTGGTCTCCCGCTGTCTTTCAGTGTGTGTGGGTGTTTGTGTTAACCAAAAAAAGGGTGCAACAGAATGTTTGTTTTTTGGTGACTTTACAAGTTTGGTTGAACACATCCGCCCCCATTTCGGGGTGGAGACTTTACGCGATGTACTTGGTTATTGTTATTTGCGATCGATATTGTTTTATTATCAAAACCATTTCGCTATGGTGATTCTTAACTTCTAACCACAAGACTGAGAGCAATAAAATCAGGGAAGAGACTTTAAATACAATTAATATGCTATTTTACTTGCATTTTACAAAACTCCAAGAAAAGTGTGTTAATGACATTGTCTGTGTAATTAATTAAGATTCATGGTGTCGTGATGATCTTAGCCAGGCATGGATAAGTTGTGTTTAAGAGGTCTTCAGGCCTTCCTGGGAGTGGTACTGCTCTTCTCACTAGAAATATGGCACATAGGTCTTGAAGAGTTTGGACTGTGCCTAACTTGGGCCAGGTCAGGAACATACAGACCTGAGCTACACCGACCGTCTGCTAGCCGCCGGCGTCAACAACGCGGTACAGAACTCAGATAATTCTCAGCACATAAGACTCTTTTCAACCTAGATATCACACTTTAGAGACTGTGTCTGTTCCCCGGGCATAGAAAATACAAAAAACGTCCAACCAATTTAAGAGACAACAATTTAATTGGGTTCAACAAATAAAAAACAGATTCAATAACTGATAAACAACAAAATGATAAAAGCTTGGCTTATTGAATATCAGGTCCTTTCTACGAAAGCACTTTTTGTAAAATGAAATGATCACTGATCATAACCTAGATGTGCTCTGTTTTGACCAAAACAACCTGGCTAAAAGCCTGATGATTTACATTTTTTTAAATGAGTCCTACACCCTCCCAAGATTAATGTTATAAACATGAGCCACGTCCAAAAGGTAAACAGTGGGAGGTTTTGCCTCAATTTATAACAATGTTTTCAGTATTTCTCAGAGGGCAGGGTCCAGGTATAACCTCGTTTGAATAGTTAGTGCTTCATATAACATTATCCACAGAAACAATGTTAATATAAATCCCCTTTGATGTTTGTACTGGCTACTGTATACAGGCCACCTACAGACTTTATTAAGAGTTTTGTGATTTGTATATCCAAGTTAGGGCTGGACTGCAGATAAAGTGTTTATGGTGGTGATTTTATATCCATGTTTGAATCAGAAAAAGATGCCATTGGGATCAGCAGTTATAGACATTCTGAACTCTATTGGGTTTACACACCACAATCTCAGACACTACTCAGTGTCCCGAAATCATACTCTAGATTTAATACTGTCACATGGAATTGATGTTGATGGTGGGTTAAATTATGCCAGCCAAGCGATGATTAGCGCAGATCATTATTTATTTTTTTTGTCAACATCATATAGCTACAACGGTAAATTTTTACTTCTTGTTGGCAGTATAGATACGAACCAGCACTTCTACCACAAAATACTCCCTTTGTAAGTAATCTTCCTGAGGTAGCCCCATTTCCTTAGCATATCCAAACCTCAGATCAACTTGATGAGGTACAGAAAATATGACCTCTCTCTTTTCTTAGCATTTTAGATCGGGCTATAGACACTCACTAAACAAAGAGTGGCAGCTGTTTTAGTGGTAAGGAGCACTCTTTGCAAGCTTTCTATTCGCAGATCCATTGAAAAATTTAGAACTTTTGTTTTTCAGCCTCCATCACACGTTGCCAAGTTTTTCGGGAATGAACATCTGCATATGTATGTGGGATTCACTCTCGAAGTAGCAGTGATATGGACACAAGGAATGACCAACGCAATAGACGGGAGAAAATTTGTGCAATGGGCAGTGAGACGAGCACACTCCTCACTAATTTTCGACGCACCCTCAGTGATTATATTCTGGAACCCGTTGTTAATAACGCTTTTATTAGTGCAAAACTATATACAAAAACACAAATACAAATTCCCCTTAAATAAAACAATTGAATAAATGCAATATTTATAAGTTAAGCACCGAACTAAAATATGTAGCCTATTAATAAAATAAAAAACACTAAGTAAGGCTGACTATAATCAGCTTGCTTCCAGTTCATGAGCTAAGCCCACTCCTCATCTGAATTAGAAAAAAGCGCTTCTAGTCTTCAGTGATGCAAGAAACGTTTGTGAGCATACCTGGTATCTCTGAGCAAAAAGCAGAGCCCATTCATAGAAGAACAATTGTTATTTAAAAAGCACACATCCAGTGTTGTGTGAGTGAAGGAAATCCACTTGCGAGTGGAGATTCATGCTCACGCGCATTACTAGTGGATCACCGTAACATTATGCGCTCTCGATATCTGTAAAAGGATCACGCTATAGAACCGCCTAAAATTAAGTATAAAGAGGATAAGAAAGCGCCCTAGGCGCTACACATGCTAGGATCCGCTCACTGTCCAGATGCAGTTAGAAAAGTTACTAAAAACAAGTCTATCGCAAGACATCTGGTGGGGGTGTGGGGGGGTGGCACCTGGGGTGGCCAGCCAATTTCAGGGGGGGCCGGTGCCACCCCTGGTCCCCACGTAGACACGCCTCTGGAAGGAGATTAAGGAAAACAGCCTGACAACCGTGGTATAATGAGTCACACTCGCACCCTAAGATAGCAGCCCGAAAATGGGGCACAGCTGGAGGAAAACAAAAACTAGAGGTATTTTGTATTGCTTTGGCGGGAAAGTAACCTATCTTACGAATAGAACAGAAACTGAACTGATCTGCATGATGACCTCACTGAATTCATGTGAACTGCCTTTAACTGTCATTTTGCATTAATTGACACACTAGTTTTCCTATTAGTATGTTGTCTCATTGCAGTTGCTTGGACACAATCTTTTGTTGTTTAAAGCGCTATATCAATAAAGGTTACTTGACTGTGACAGAAAAGCATTAAAACTGCTAGAATCTGATTTACTTCTCATCTCTTTTAGAATAAACAAACATAATCCCAGGAATTTATTCATACAATGGCTAATTAATGAAAAATAAAGCACCAACAAGTGTTGACATTTCCCAACAGCACAGCAGTAATGACTTTATGAACCTACTTTACTTCTAAGATCAATACTATTAGAGATAAAATTGTAACCATTGCACGCCATCAGCTACATTATTCGCATCAGACAGTGCACTATAGATCCCCTGAGGAACAGTTTCCACTCATTCTCTACGATAGGAGAGGAATAACTGTAAAACTTGTTATACAATTTAAACCAGCAACAGATATGTTAGACCCTATTCCATCTAAGCTCCTAAAAAAGGTGCTTCGAGAAGTCATAGATCCTATTCTGACTATTATTAATTCCTCATTGGTTATTAGGATATGTCCCCAAAACCTTCAAATACTGGGCTGTTATTAAGCCTCTCATCAAAAAAACCACAACTTGACCCCAAAGAACTATTTATTATAGACCGTTCTTGAATCTCCCTTTTCTGTCCAGATACTAGAAAAGGTAGTATCCTCACAATTATATTCCTTCTTAGAGAAACAATGGTTATCTGTGAGGATTTTCCAGTCAGGATTTAGACCGTATACATAGTACTGAGGACTGCTCTCACCTTAGAGTTACAAATGGACCTGCTCTCTCATCTGATCGTAGTTGTATCTTTCTATTAGTGCTATTGGATTTTAGCGCTGGCGTTCAACAATATTAACCACAACATTCTTTTGCATAGACTGTTACAAAACTTTGTTGGGCATTAAATCGTACTTATGCCCGCCATCAATTTGTAGCAGTGAATGAAGAGGTATCATTTGTGCTCACAAGTGCAGTCTGGAGTACCTCAAGGCTCAGTACTAGGGACGTTACTCTTCACGCTTTACATGTTACCCTTGGGAGATATCAATCAGGAAACATGGTGTTAGCTTTCACTGTTATGCTGATGATACGCCAGCTCTATATGTCTTTGCGGCCCGGGCAAAACATACCAATTTGAAAAAAACTAACGGAATGCATATTCTATATAAAAAACTAAATAAAACCATACAACTTATGGTAGACAAATCTGTTGTTTGAAGTAGTCTTTTATTTTAATTTGGTTATTTTTAATTTGATCCTTTTAACTTTATTAATCTTCTTTAACTTTATTAACACAATATTTACCACTTGCAAATGTCTGCCACAAAACCTGAAAAGCCTTAAAAAAAAGGGCAGTAATAACGCTATACATTCTGTTAGAGTTTTGATCAACAGTTAAGACTGCTGTCAAGTCAGTCATGTCCCCTTTATTTATATAGCGCTTTAAAACAAAAAGATTGTGTCAAAGCAACTGAAACAACATTAATTAGGAAACAGTGTGTCAATAATGCAAATGACAGTTAATGGCAGTTCATCATTGAATTCAGTGATGTCATCATCTCAGTTCAGTGTAAATAGTATCTGTGCAATCCGTGTATGTATACTCTTTTGTCAACTGTACCATGATTGTCCATAGAAGTGCATTTTGCAATAACATTGAAGAATGACCTTCTTGTCTTAAAGTGTTGTGTTGTGATATGTTTTATCTTAAAAAAAATGTGCGATGTAGTTTTAAAAACGGTTACTTGCTTAGCCCTACGCTTTTAAGATGTTGTAATTTGTTTTAGATAGAAATAGAGATAGATTAGATTGCTTCAAAAAAAAAAACAAAAAAAAAAATGATGCCGCGGATAAACTTCACTGGAACTTATGCCACTGTGAGGTTACTAACAGTGAAACGTCATACTTCCTGTATCCATAGCAACCTAAGCACATGTATGTTGTGTGTGGTGTTGTGTTCACCAAAAAAGGGGGGATGCAAAAAGAGAAGATGTATTGTTTTTGTGACTTTAAAATGGTATGGTTGGAACACATCCAGGCCACAATTCGGGGTGAAGACTTTATGCTATGGTACTTTTTATGTTATTTGCTATGAGTTATTGTTTTAATAAATCAAAACCATTTCCTATGGTGATGCATTAAACTTCTAATGCATCACCACAAGATTAAGAGCAAATAAAAAATCAGGATGAGAATTTAAATACAATTAATATTATTTTTGGTGGGAAAGTAACCCATCCTACAGAAAAAGCATTAAAAACTGCTAGATCTGATTACTTTTAATCTCTTTAGAAGAAAACAAACGTAATCCCAGGTATTATTCAATACAGTGGGGGGCTAAATTTAACGAAAAAATAAAGCATCAACAAGTGTTGACACATTTCCCAACATCACAGCAGTAATGACTTTATGAACTACTTTACTTCTAACTACTATAGGAGAGGAAGAACTGTATAAACTTGTTAAATCATCCAGCTACAGTATCGCATCAGACAGTGCACTATAGATCCCCTGAGGAACAGTTCCACTCATTCTCTACTATAGGAGAGGAAGAACTGTATAAACTTGTTAAATCATCTAAACCAACAACATGTATGTTAGACCCTATTCCATCTCCTAAAAGAGGTGCTTCCAGAAGTCATAGATCCTCTTCTGACTATTATTAATTCCTCATTGTTATTAGTTATAGTCCCCAAAACCTTCAAAACTGGTTGTTATTAAGCCTCTCATCAAAAAAACCACAACTTGACCCCAAAGAACTAGTTAATTATAGACTCAAATCTCCCTTTTCTGTCCAAGATACTATAAAATGTAGTATCCTCACAATTATATTCCTTCTAAGAGAAAAATGGCATCTGTGAGGATTTCCAGTCTGGATTTAGAACATATCATAGTACTGAGACTGCTCTCCTTAGAGTTACAAATGACCTGCTCTTATCATCTGATCTTGGTTGTATCTCTCTATTAGTGCTATTGGATCTTAGTGCTGCGTTCGACACTATTGACCATAACATTCTTTTGCATGGACTAGAACACTTTGTTGGCATTAATGGAAGTGCATTAGCATGGTTTAAATCGTACTTATATGACCGCCATCAATTCGTAGCAGTGAATGAAGCGCTATATTTCTTCGCAGCCCGGCGAAACATACCAATTTGAAAAAACTAATGGAATGCATAGTTGATATAAAAAAACTGGATGACGAGTAATTTCTTACTGCTAAAATTCTGAAAAAAAAAAACAGAGGTGTTAATTATAGGACATAAAAGCTCTGCATGTAATACCAGTACTTTAAACCTTAGGCCCCGTCCACACGGAGACGGAGCTTACCCCAATCTGATATTTTTTTTCCTCGTCTCAAGAAATATCCGCGTCCACACGAAACCGCTAAATGATGTAGTATACATGCCAGACCAGTATGTGGCACTGTAATTCTGCCACAGAGATACACTAAAAACGGAGAAGAAGACTTTTGGACTATGCTCATAAACCTTGCGCGTGGTACACAAACGAACATGGAAACAATACATTTATTAATCTGTGTTAATGTTAGTTAATAAAAAGACAATCGTTCAGTGTTTGTTCATGTTTTTGTTGCTGTTACGTGACGTAGAGGTGTCTGACTGGGGGGAGACGTGGGCTGATGACGTCATCGTTTCAGAAAATATACGGATTAGCCGTCCAGACGAAAACGCTAAGGCGGCATTTTCAGATTTATCCATTTTGGGACCCGGTTTCAAAAAATAGCGGTTTCACCTTACGAAAACGCTGGATCCGTGTGGACGAAATGCCTATCCGATAAAAAATTTGTGCGTATTCACAGAAACGCGTCTCCGTGTGGACGGGGGCCTAAGACTTGATGGCTCTTTATTGGGTGGTTGTTCTGCACGCTTAGTAAACAAGACTCCAGTTATTCCAAAATGCAGCAGCTAGAGTTCTTACTGGAACCAGGAAGTATGATCATATTAGCCCGGTCCTGTCAACATTGCACTGGCTCCCTATCAAACATCGTATAGATTTTAAAATCTTGCTTATTACTTATAGAGCCCTGAATGGTTTAGCACCTCAGTATTTGAACAAGCTCTTGTTACATTATAGTCCTCCACGTCCGCTGCGTTCTCAAAACTCAGGCAATTTGATAATACCTAGAAATATCAAAATCAACTGCGGGCGGCAGATCCTTCTCCTATTTAGCGCCCAAACTCTGGAATAACCTACCTAACATTGTTCGGGAGGCAGACACACTCTTGCAGTTTTAATCTAGATTAAAGACCCATCTCTTTAACCTGGCTTACACATAAACATACTAATACACTTCTAATATCCAAATCCGTTAAAGGATTTTTAGGCTGCATTAATTAGGTAAAGAGGAACCGGGAACATTTCCCATAACACATGTACTTGCTACACCATTAGAAGAATGGCATCTACGCTAATATTAGTCTGTTTCTTTCTTATTCCAAGGTCACCGTAGCCACCAGATCCAGTCTGTTTCCAAGTCAGAGGGTCACTGCAGTCTAGTATGTATGTATCCAGCCCAGATGGTGGATCAGCACCTAGAAAGCACCTCTACAGCCCTGAAAGACAGCGGAGACCAGGACTAGAGCCCCAGAGACAGATCCCCTGTAAAGACCTTGTCTCAGACGACCACCACGACAAGACCACAGGAAACAGATGATTCTTCTGCACAATCTGACTTTGCTACAGCCTGGAATTGAACTGCTGGTTTTCGTCTGGTCAGAGGAGAACTGGCCCCCCAACTGAGCCTGGTTTCTCCCAGGTTTTTTTCTCCATTCTGTCACCGATGGAGTTTTGGTTCCTTGCCGCTGTCGCCTCTGGCTTGCTTAGTTGGGGGACACTTCAGTTACAGCGATATCATTGACTTGATTTTAAATTATTGCACAGATACGATTTAAACTGAACTGAGCTGCATGATGACATCACTGAATTCAATGATGAACTGCTTTAACTGTCATTTTGCATTATTGACACACTGTTTTCCTAATTAATGTTGTTCAGTTGCTTTGACACAATCTTTTTTGTTTAAAGCGCTATATAAATAAAAGTGACTTGACTTGACTTATTTGAGTCAAATGGCAATAGTAACTGATAACATTCTTTAATGTTTAATGTCATTGTTGTTTAACGTTTTAAGTCGATTCTGTGGATAAACACATCAGGGGAAATAATTTGTAATGGAGGATTGTCAAAATAATAAAAAAGTTCAGTCAAACGGTTAATATTTTTTCTTAAATGAATAGGATGTGCTCACCCTGCTCTCTTTCCCATGCAAGGATTAGCATGAACTTCCAGGAGTCTTAAAACAAAAACAGCCAAACAAACAAAATGTGAATTGTGTCATCTGCTATCTGAACAGACTTAATCTAGTGGAGTAATAAAAAATATAATTTACAAATCCACATTTAAAAAAAAAAAAAAATTAAACAATTGTATTCTGAATTCTATATGCATTGTAAACATTGGTTTTCTTGCTATACTCTCTTTCTTAGTGATTTGGTCGCTTGAATACACTAAAGGTTATGGATAAAAATTTATCTACACAAGAGTTTGGAAACTTTAACATGCTCAAACTTAAACGAGTGTGCAGCTTTCAGTAGAACCGTTTGTTTCATTTCAGTTGTAATATTTTTGAGGGTAAGACAGCTAGACTTCATTTTTGTGTTGATGCTTCATGTGATCACACATCGTGGACAGACACAAAGTTGCAGTAAAAGAAATATCTCAAAGAGAAAAAGTGTAACTTAATTTCTTAATTTTCATTTATTCCTATTATGGCCATCCAAAATCTGTTGGCATGCAAAAATACTCACAAATATTTTAGCACAGTTATTTACACAAACAGTATGAGAACTGTATATCGTGTCACTTGCATAGAAAAATTAATTACCAGTTTATCAGGGTCAAAAGGAAATCATGATCATAGTTTTTATGAAACATCCTCAGCTCGTACATTTCTTTCATTTTGAAAATCACAGCTGCTGGTGCTAAATTTTTTTTGTAAACCATTTAACATTACATGATGCCTACAAAATAGTCAAATAGTCAAAGTGTATGTTTTCTGTTCTAGGTAAGAACATTTACACCACGTGTTATAGGCCGGGTAAATCATTTGAAAAAAAGTTCAGTCGTACATTTAAAAAAAGTTCTGATGTAGTTTTCTGATGTAGAAATTATGTGTTTGTCAAACACATCCAGAGAGTTTTCTACTCGTTTGAGAAAAGCACTTGGGTGCATAAATGATCTAAAGAAACAATGCTGGTCTTCAGGTTATTTAAAGAAAATATGTGTTTAATCTTTAAACGTTTAAAATTGTAGGTGCAATTATTTTACTGAGTTTATATATATTTTATTTTAAAAGCTTTTCACATTTTTACAGAACAACCCCCCACCCCATGCCAGCAAATAAGTAAAAAAAAAAAAAAAAAAAAAAAAAAACAATAATGATAATGATAAATACCTATATACATATGTATAAGTGCATATATACACAGAAACATACAATATCCGTACACACTTGTGTGCAAATACACATTATAAACATCTGCATACACATACATTAAAGTCAAATACTTAAAATAAAATGCCAATACCATTGATTACCCAATTATAGAAAAAAGTGAGTTATTGCACCCTGCAAGACGCTATATGATCTACAGTACCACACCCATTAGAGCATAAGTCCAAGATGTTAAATTCAATCATCCCCTTCTAGAAATTCCATAAAGAACTTCCAGATCTGTAAGAATTTGTTCGGTTTACCAGCAATTTCATATCTGATCTTTTCCATATGTAGCACTCTGCTAAACTCTGCCAGCCACATCTCAAATTTAGGTCCAGACTCTTTGTTCCACATCAACAAAATTGCCTTCTTCGCTATTGTCATCCCATATTGTATGGACTGGATTTGATAAAACCTAAAGGTCTCTAAAGAAGGGGCCCAGCCTAATATTGCAACAAGAGGATCATGAGGAAAAATCCTTCTTAAGTACCTTTGAATAAAAACAGAAGACCTCAGACCAAAATTTACATATTTTTGGGCAGAACCAGAATAAGTGGGCCAGTGTGCCCTCATTGGACTTACATTTAATACACAAAGGTGAGACAGAAGGATATATAGAGTGTAACTTTGTACGAGAATAGTGCAATCTATGCACAGCTTTGTATTGTATCAGTTGAAAATTAGAACTGATGGAGCAAGACTTAATACCCCGGAGGGCCCTCGGTCCAGGAGTCTTCTGAAATATCTATACCCAAGTCTTTTTTCCCAGGACATCTTTAAATGTTGTGTAGGAGGAACTCTGGAGTCATTTAAGCATTCAACAAAATTAGAAACAAGACCTTTCATGTTAAGTTCAGAGATCATACAATAATAAAGATGTTCAGGGGGTTTATAGGTTTCAAAATTAGGTATATTACTTTTAACGTAGCTTCGTACTTGTAAATACCTGAAAAAAATTAGAAGGGGGTAGTCCAAACTTTTGTCTAAGCTGGGCAAAAGAAGCAAATACATTGTTAATGTATAAATCACCTATTGATACAATTCCGTTTTCTCTCCATGATAAAAAAGTTTTGTCTATCTGCGAAGGAGGGAATGTATGGTTATAGGCTATAGGGGTAAGAGAACACGTTTGAGGAAGTTTGAAGACCTTTCTAATCTTATACCAAATCTTAAGAGAGTTTACTACAATGGGGTTACATTTCTTAAATGTTCTGATAGGTATATTTTCTGCAAAAAGTAAAGCGGGAAGGGAGGAATCCTGAATATCCCGCTCAATAACGAGCCATGCAGGAATAGTGGAATTCAATGTCTCGGGATATGCACTACGCCAATACATTAAGACCCTTAGGTTGGCTGCCCAATAATAATGCTGAAAACAGGGAAGGCCTAGACCTCCTACATCTTTCGATTTACAGATATGTGCTTTAGATATACGATGCGCTTTATACCCCCAAATAAATGGCATGATCACCGAATCAAGTGTCTTAAAGAATAACTGGGTTAGGAAAATTGGGATATTCTGAAACAAATAGAGAAACCTGGGTAAGGTAACCATTTTGATTGCGTTGACACGACCAATCATTGTTAAAGGAAGTACTCGCCAGGTCTCCACATCACTCTTCAAATTGTCTATCATAACCTTGTAATTTGTTTCATATAAACTTTTGAAGTGCCTAGGGACAGTGATACCAAGATATTTTAATTCGCTTACAGTTCTAAAGGGAAGATTATTAGCATAAACTGGATCCATAGTATCATATAATGGCATAAACTCACTTTTCTGCCAGTTAACAGTGCATCCAGAAAGGGTACCAAACTTCCTGATCTGGTCGAACAAGAAAGGTAGAGATCTCTCTGGCTCTGAAAGAAAAAGAAGAACATCGTCCGCATATAATGAAATCTGGTGTTTTATACCCCCCATCGTGACAGGGAATATATGCGGATGATTTCTTATACTTATTGCCAAAGGTTCCATCGCGATAGCAAAAAGTAAAGGGCTCAGTGGGCAACCCTGACGGGTACAACGATGAAGGGGGAAAGGGCATGATCTGTTGTTGTTTGTGAGAACAGAGGCAGAAGGGCAAAGGTACAGCATCTCCACCCCACGAAGAAAAATTTTGTCCCAGTCCAAATTCCTCAATGGTGCTTATTATGTAGGACCATTCCACACTGTCAAATGCTTTATAAGCATCCAGGGCTAGAATGGCTATTTTATCATGTTTTCCTTTACTCTTATACACAATGTTCATGAGTCTACGTACATTATGAAAAGAAATTCTCCCGGGGATAAAGCCTGTTTGGTCTTCATGTATTATTGAACTAATACATTTACTTAACCGATTTGCAGGATTTTAGTAAATATTTTAAGATCATTACCGAGAAGGGAAATGGGTCTATAAGAGGAAGGGTCTGTACTATCTTCATCCTTCTTTAAGATCAATGCAATGTTTGCTGAGTAAAGTGTTTCTGGTAATTTTTTTGTTTTCAATGGAATTTTTAAGCATCCTCAACATCAAGGGGCCAATTTGATTAGAAAAAGCTTTATAAAATTCTATACAGAAACCATCTGGGCCAGCTGCTTTACCATTGGGAAAACTTCTAATAGCTGTAGAGACTTCTTCCAATGTAATGTCTGAATTTAAGTTTTCTTTAGCATCCTCACTTATTTTAGGTAGTCCGAGGGAGCGAAGGAAATTTGTAATATCCAGTGAGTCAACACTACTTTGAGAAGAATACAATTCCTGATAGAATTCCCGGAATACATTATTTATTTCTGTTGGTTTATTGGTCAAAGTCCCGGATTTTAACTTGATGCTTTTTTATGGCTCTGCTAGCTTGAATGCCCCTAAGTTGACGAGCTAACAAGCGATTGGGTTTGTCACTTAATTCAAATTGTTTCTGTTTTATCTTTAATAAAAGGGAGCTAATTTGCTCAGATAAGAGTGTATTATATTCATATTTGAGCTTCATAATACTCGCCAAAGTTAAATTGGATGATGTGAGTTTGAACTGATCCTCTAGCACTGGGAGTTCTGTCTCTATTTCTGAAAGCCTTTTGCCCCTCTGCCTCTTCCGCTCTGCTTGAAAAGATATAACCTGACCTCTAATGACAGCCTTAAGAGCTTCCCATAATGTTGAATCAGACACGTCCCCCTTATCATTCAGCATAAGAAATTCAGTAATATGGGTAGCAAAAGTTCTTTAAAATGATCCTCATTTAACAGAGTGGGATTAAAACGCCAAGAATAGGGGGAGGTTTCCATTCCAAAGTCTACTGCAATAGAAACCGGAGAGTGATCAGATATTAGAATATTATGATATTTAGAGGATAAGATCTTGGGAGTTAATTTGAAATCAGTTAAAAAATAATCAATCCTTGTATACGAATTATGGACATTGGAGAAAAAATAGAATAGTCTTTGTCTGTAGGGTGATGAAGTCTCCAAATATCAAATATATTCAGAGAGTGAATGAGATTATTAAGAACAGTAGCTGAGTTAGACGGTTTGGGAGGGCTGGGGGAGTGCCTATCCATAAAAGGGTCCAGGATGCAATTAAAGTCCCCTCCAATAATAAGATGAGTGGAGTCAACTTCAGGTATGATATTAAAAAGAGATCGGAAAAAATGTGGGTCATCGAAATTAGGAGCGTACAAGTTCACAAATGTAACATGTTTCTCTAAAATAGTGCCAGTCACAATAAGATAACGACCATTGATATCCTGTTTAGTGGACAAATGGTTAAAAGGAATATTCTTGCGTATTAAAATAGACACTCCACGGGCCTTCGAGGAGAAAGTAGAGTGGTACATTTGGCCTATCCATCTACATCTACGTCTGTGAGCACAGGAATGCTTAATATGAGTCTCTTGTAGAAACACATATATCTGCGTGCAAACAATTCAAATGCGCGAAGACTTTAGATCTTTTAACAATGTCATTTAAACCACGCACATTCCAGCTCAGAATATTCAAATGCTTCTTAAGGGAGGTCATCGAAATGCAGCGTGAGATAAAACATAGGGTAAAATAAATGACAATTAAGTATATGCATAGGTATTGTTAGATGTACAAAACAGGAAAGAAATAAAATAAACATTTCCGAAACAAAAATAAACTGGCATACTTTTAACCCAATAAACTCACTTCTCGAACCCCAGAGAAAATCACAATACCCCATTTAAATGTGGGACAGCTGAACGGAACACAAAGAGAAGGGGACAAAGGTAAAGCAAGCAAGAAAGAAAACGAGATCGAAATCAACCGGCAACCTAACTGTTCTTCAAAACAACACACAGCTCCGTCTCCACTCGCAATGGTCAGGGAGAAACTTCGCGTATAAATAAATGAACGAACATTCTGTATGCACATAACCAAACACAAAAGCATACACATATGGTCAATCTTCGAACTTTACTGATCTGATCATTTTTAAGTCCTTAGTGACAAAATATAAGGATGGCCCGACAGATCCATCAAGGAATATCTAAATATATAAAAAGTCACGTTCAACGAGTCCATGGATTGCGCAGGCCACCAACAGCTTGGAATAGTGTCTTACCATGATGTGCATTACCACAGTATACTTCACGTTCCATCACTACGAGAGACTGTCAATGTAAGATTCGGCCTCCTGCGGTGACGAAAATATTTTCTTCGTCTTCTCATGAGTAAAAATGAGACGGGCAGGGTACAGCAGACCATATTTTATTCCTTTAGCTCTTAGTTTCTCCCGTGCTCCGTCAAACTGCTTCCGTTGGGAGGACACCTCTGCTGGAAAGTCCGGAAAGATACTGATACGACCCCCGTCAAAAGAAAGCGGGCTCTGGTTACGGGCAAGCCGCAGTATTTCAGTCTTAACAGCATCATGATGAATCCTGGCAATCATAACTCGCGGCCTGTTGCTCACGACAGGGCCAATGCGGTGAGCTCGGTCAACCTTTACACCACGCGGAAAGTTAGCCTCGCCCAATAGCGAAGGTAACAGGCCAGATACAAACTGTGTGGGGTTGCCCTTCTCGACGTTCTCGGGGAGACCTGCAAACTTGATATTTTGTCTGCGGGATCTGGCCTCTAAATCCGTTACTTTAGACTTCAGAGATGTATTCTCCTGTGATAAATTGGAACAAAGCTGCTCCAAATGAGAGATGCGGCGCTCATAATCAGTACTAGCCTCCTCCAGGTCAACGATACGGGATGTATTGGCTGCTAGTGTTGACTTCACTCCTGACAGGGAAGCCTCCAAGTCATTAAATCTGGTGTTCATAGAACAGTCCACCTTTCTAATGGCCGAAAGAATAGCCCTAGGTGAGGGCTCGTCTTCGCCCTCCAAAGGTTGAGAAACATCGGTGTCTGTGGTCACATTAATGGAGTTAACTTGACCGCAAGTGTTTGCATCGGCTAACTTCGGACTAGCTGGATTGCCTTCCGCCGTGTCTGCAGCCGAGGACGGAGCCTTTTTGACAGTCTTTTTAGGTTTGTTCATCATCTGCGTGTTAATTATGCTAAATTATCAAATTTAGCAGGAATAACAAAGTTTTAGATTATTTATTTCTTCAAGTGAGACGGAGCTGAGTGAAAATGCGTCCTACTCCATGTGCTGCTCCCTAGTTTTTAAATTTTACTGAGTTTAAGCAAAATGTATATTTGTTCTTCTACAGTACACACTATCTACAGGCTAGATTTAAATGAAAACATTTCTTAAATAACAACAAAAAGTCAAAACAACAAATACGATTTTGCTAATACTTAAAATTTTGTTTACTCAGTTTACTGTGCGTGGTTCAGGTATACCCTATGTAAGGGAGCTCCAACCCTGCTCCTGGAGAGCTACCGTCCTGCAGACTTTAGTTCCAACCCTGCTCCAACACACCTGTCTGTAATTGTCAAGTAGCCCTGAACACCTTGATTAGCTGCTTCAGGTGTGTTTGATTGGGGTTGGAGCTGAAATCTGTAGGACGGTAGCTCTCCAGGAGCAGGGTTTTATATCTCAACCCTATGTTATGATGAACAATGTTGGCAATATCCAAAAAAAAAAATTTTGTCGCCGTGAGGAAACAAGTTTATAAATCATTCAGAATGAAGTTTTTTTGAAAATCTTAAAATGAACAAAGTTTTCTGTAAGAGGTGGGTTTGTGTGTGTGTGTGTGTGTGTGTGTAAGCGTGTGTGTGTGTGTGTGTGTGTGTGAGAGAGAGAGAGAAAGAGAGAGAGAGAGAGAGAGAGAGAGACCAAAGAATCAGCTAAAGTGTTGATTCATTGTCTAAACCACTGCTTACTTTAAATTTGTTTTGTCTTGTCATATCATGTTATGTACTTTTGATTTATTTTAAGCAATATTGTCATTGTTGTTTTATTGTGCTTTATGAACTGAACTAAAGCATGATTCTGTGCATATAATATGAGGTGGATGTTGTAAAGCCATTAACACAAGCACATAGATGATAATCGCTTCCACTGTCAGTTAGACCCCACAACCTCTTTCACAGTCAGAAGTAAATTGTCAGGTGAGGTGCATTTGGTGGAGAGGGATGGTGAGCAAGGATGTTGAATCATTTTTAACTTAAGACTCCTCATAAGTTTATCTATTCAATCTACAGATTAGGTTGTACTGATCCTACAGAGGTGTTAGCATACACACATACAGATGAGGTAGAAAGAACATGCCCAAACATAACACCTTTTCAGAAGCATATAAAAAATGTGATGGGTAATGTTCTTGGTGAGCTCTTTAATTCTATGTTTCAGATTTCAGGTGCTTTACTGACGTGGAAAATATGTGGTACATTCATATTGCCAGAGCATTCCAGTATTGTTGCAAACAATCAAAACATTGATGGCTTAGCTATCAGTATTGAGCCTATAGATCAAGCAGAACTGAACCTTTTAGAGGTTTGAGATGGTCACGTGTCTGGATATCCTCCAACCCAAAACAAACCACATTCCCATTAACAAACATACTAAAACATTATACGTGTCACAGACTACATCACAGGAGGAAAAAGAGAGGGGAGAAGCTTTGGGTTCGGTGTTGACCTAAAACACAAACACGGAAGCCAGAGGCCCAGACAACCTCTTTGCTTAGGGCTAGATGTAGACCAGTCAGTAGCCACACTGTTGGTGTCTAGTTATTAACATATACTATATAGATCAAACAAACATTGATCCTGTCAAGGTGTCAATACACTCACTTTGCTCAGCCATTTTTTTTCCAGGAAGAACCCAATCACCTCCTGACTGGAAGTGTGTAACTGGTCAGGAAGGAACTCCATAGAAAACCCCCACGGCTCAGGTTAGAGATAAAACCATCATAAAACCAGTAATAAATACATCAAAAGTCAAATCTGACATCTGTTTGATCTTTTGATTTACACACACCTCCATCATGTCAATCAAGGGTGACAGGACCCCAGTGACATGACAGTCACTGTGACAGACAGCTCATATAACCATAAATCAACTCATAAATCTGACCAGGTACACATTTGACATGTGACAACCTGTCAATCAACGTTGACAGGAACCTCCATAAATCAAGCCATAAATCAGGGTCATAAATCAAAGTGACACAAAGAATATGATACAACTACTCCTATTCATTTTGGTCTGATTTATTTATTTAAAAAAAATCCTTTTGTGCTCTGCTAGACTAACTGAGACTTGTCACAGCACTTGTATATTGTTGCTCTCTCGTTGGTCTGTTTGCTTCTGCTTAATAAAAGCATCTGCTAAATGACTAAAAATAAATGTACTGTAAATGCAAATGTTATTACAACACTCAGAGGTGATTATTAGTAATGTCTAAGTAAATGTGTTGTATTAATCTCATTAACTGTCATTTGTCAAGTTCATAAGAAAATAATTTATTCTCTAAAAAAGGTTTTAAACAGTTTCTGTCGGGGATTTAATGCCAAAGTAATGTCACAACTTCCACATCAGAGTTCAGATCATCTTTTCTCCTGACAAAATCAGTGTAATGGCAATATTTCCATCCGCTGAATGTAAGCTTTTCATATTCTATTTGCCTGCTGGTGATTCATGTGCTTGTACAAGTTATGAAAATGATGAAGATAAATCTAGAAATTATTGGATTGCAGGATTTTAAATCAGAAGGGGTAGAGGCATCAAAAGTAACTAAGTAAAAAGCTGTTTTATGGATAGTAACTGTCATATTAGTAAAATCTTGTTAGTAATTAGTTACACTACTAGTCATTTTTGCAAAAAGTCATATTACTGCAAATAGTTACTGCTGGTGTGATCGTATCAAATATGTATATAAAATATTTGGCTTTTGACATTGGGAGGCTGCATTAAAAGTCCACTTGGCTCAAAAATCAGTTTGAATGGGCATGATCTCTGCTGTCAGATCACAGAGTTTGACTGATGATCCTTTATAAACACAAAACCCAGGATAGAGCGGCTGAGTGAATGTGGTCTGGACTGTGTGAATGAGGCTCATTGTGTCAGAGATGCTGTAGAAGGACAGAGTTCCTGTGCTGTATTCCACAAACACTCCTATTCTACTGATGATGGGAAATACAGGGAGTAAATTCCACTGGGAATTGTGCCACAATGAGTAACTGGTGGGACGACAGATCAAACTCCAGGAATGATCTTTAAATCCAAAAGCACACTCATCACTGTCTCCCTTCCTGTTGATGCTCTTATATGACACTGATATATCCACACCATAATTTCCACTCCACTCAATCTCCCACAAACACACTCCACACACACAACACCTACCACGCATCAAATCTGTCTGGATGATCAGGATACGACTGATCTGTGTCTGGACTGTTTCAGTGCTTGTAGCTGCTCTGTTTCCCTCATACAGATGGATGTATTTATTCACTGTGTTCAGATCCAGAGTCAGAAACCTGCAATCTGATGAAGATAAAATAAACAAGACTCATTTCATGTAGTTTACACAAACGTACTTTATCAAATGTGAAATTGTTCCTTATTCCAGGAGTCTGTTAGTAACATACATCTTTAGTTTGATATGTTTACAGTCTTTTTAATAACACTGAACTCTTTATAGTTTTTCAAACTGAAAATCATGAAGTAATTTTAGCGTGTGTTTCATAGTGTCTTACACTGCAGGAACTCTGGCCTGGTCTTCAGTTCTTTGAGGGGAATAATTTCACTGTACATTACTGTGAACATAAAGACATAATTAATGTGATTCCTATGGTAAAACATGATCTCTTCCATATTGTTTTCAATAGGTTGTTTCTTCTATGTGATGTGACACATTACCTCTGTTAGAAATATGTTCAATCTCTTTGCAGAAATCCTCCAGTTTTTCTTTCAGTTTAGAAAACGATTTCTTCACATGATTGAAAGAGAGGTGAGAATTGATGGTAAAGGGCTGCTCTGTGGATTCAGGAGGCACAGAGAAACTCTGCAAGTGCAGAAGATAAAAAATTTTTTTTCTATCATGCTCTCAGGCCTAATCTAATAACAATTTGAATAATCAAGTAACTGTCAGTACCATACACAGCTGATTTAGATCATCAATCTGATCTGAATCCAGACGTAGTCTTTGACACAACACAGTTTTTCTCAGCTTTTGTTCAAAAGGTTGCTTTTTTATGAAACATACCCACATTCAAGTGTTCAAGTATTAAAAAAGAATGCATTGGGCTAGAATAAAAACTCTAAAGCAAAGGCTCTGTTCTTTCTTTTCACGTATTGCATGTACAGATATTTATGCAATACATGTATGATTTATGAGCTATAAGCACTAATCATAGAGAAAAATAAAAAAAAAACTTTTTAAATGTTTTACTTTATATGTAATGACTCCAGAATATATAAACATTTCAACAATATATTTATGAAAACGAACAAACCAAGTAAAAAAACCCACACAAACAGACACATAAGTTTTTCCCGGACACACTGAACAGGAGAAGCTCCAGTCTGTTCTTGTAGATCTGTGTTACCTGCAGGAACTGGATGTGATCCTGTGTGTGTGAAAGCTGCTCCAGCTCAGCGTCTCTCCTCCTCAAATCATTGATCTCCTGCTCCAGTCTCTCCAGTCGTTCTTCAGCTAGACTCACTGCAGTCTTTTCCTGATCTCTGATCAGTCGTATCAGCTCAGAGCGGCTTCTCTCAATGGAGCGGATGAGCTCAGTAAAGATCCTCTCACTGTCCTCCACTGCTGTCTGTGCAGAGCGCTGTTAAACACAGTACAGGCAGCACTATGAGTCTAAGAACGGCTCTTCTGTCTATCAGCTGCTGTTCTTCTGCACAAACTCACCTTATGAGACTCCACAGCCGCTCTCAGCTCCTCCAGCTCTTTCTCTCTCTGCTGGATTCTCTCCTGATATTTCACTTGTGTTTCCTTCAGAATCCTCTGCTCACATAAACACATCAGCAATATTACATAAATCATAATAAAATCCTCCTGGTTGAGTCCAACATTCAGTCACTGCATATTACATATATTGAAGCACTATTTTATGAGCCAGTGTGTGCAGCAGATTACTTTTACTCAGACAATACAAAGAAAAAAAACACACACACACACACACACACACACACACACACACACAATTTCTACATTTTTATTTACAGAACAGCTTTCCCAGCTGTAAACAAGAATAAAGGATGAAATCCTAACTAAATTACATGTTTTCTCATCTATATTAACTAAATCACATGCTTTTTCAGCACATCAGACTTTTCTCAGAATTTCTTTGTACAGTAAATTACACACACTTTTGTTCACTTGCCATAAAATGTCTTTGAACACTGCTGGATCAGTCATATTCTGATGTGTAATATGGTTGAGCTCATACCTGTTTCTCACTCTCTGCTTCTGCCATCACAGTTTCGCGGTTCTTGTGTTCATCCATCACACACGGATAACAGATGCAGTGCTGGTCGGTTCTGCAGTAGAGCTTCAGCTGTTTTTCATGTTTTGTGCAGATCATGTCCTGCAGTCGTCCAGTGGCATTGGTCAGTTTGTGTTTTCTTGCCTCTGAAGAATCTCTGGTGTTGTTTGAGGTGATTCTGACAGTAAGAGTTCAGACACACCAGACAGGACTTGACAGCTTTGAGTTTCTTCCCAGTACAGACGTCACACTCCACAACTCCAGATCCAGTGTCACAGTCAGCGGTTTGGAGTCTGGTCTTCTTCAGTTTCTCCAGCATTTCTGCCAGCAGGACATGGGTAGCTAAAGCAGGTCTTGGACTGAAGGTGTGTCTGCACTGAGGACAGCTGTAGACTCTCTTCTGATCCTCCTGATCCCAGCAGTCTGTAATACAGCTCTTACAGTAACTGTGTCCACAGGGAATGGCCACCGGATCCTTCAGGAGATCCAGACACACTGAACATCTAAACTGCTCCTGATCCACTGGAATACTGGCTTCTGCCATCGTGTGTGATTTTGTGTGAAAGCAGCACTTTACTTTCTCTCCAGAAAAAGCAAAGTCATTTCCTGGTTTGTGTTTGAGAGACGTGTGCAAAACTATTTGGTGATGAGTGCAAAACTATGATGCAATCTGCCTTCTCTACACTCATCTGGAGGATTGTGCAGTAAAAGACATTTTCTTTATCAGAATTTAGATTTGTTAACGGTAGTTACATGATCTCTCATACACAATTTATCAGGACATGAAGTCACATATTGATTAGTAAAAATAATAACTGGTCTTTTTTCATTCTGTTTTACTGTAAAGAAGAATCATTTTCATTAACCCTCAATGAGATGAAGAATGAACTCAAACTCACTTTGATGTTAGTGAGATGTGAAGCACTCGAGTATCTAGTGTCCAGATAAGATCAGAATGTATGCAGAATATGAAGCTGAACAGCTCTAAAATTGATCTGATGATGGATGCTACGGTGTTGGTCACTCGAAAGCAGATCAGATTCATTTTGATTGGTATTTAAAACTTCATTTTAACATCTGATGCACATACAGCCTAAAACAATATTGCTGATATATATATATAGAAATGTTGATAATGCTGGATGCTTTCTAGGGCACAGAAAATTTGCTATCCTGAAGGAAATGAAATCTGAGCAAAATAGCTTGCGGCACACAGGTATACTATGCTTATGCATGCGTAAGGCGGTTCCAAGCACTATTTGGCCAATAGGATTGACGGGATGTACAGTGCTTCAGACATTCGTCACTCCAAAGGGTGTTCCCATACGGTGACGTCACTGCAGCATTGATGTGACCTATGAAAGGGAACTAGTTGGAGGGAGGTCCAAACTTTACAGACTTAGAAAGTCTATCTGTATCAACATATTTCGTTACATTTAGATTTCAATACATTCAATTAAGAGCATAAATATGCCATTTGACAAACGCAAAGAGCAATCAGACATTGTCGACATCAGTACTACGATGTCCACAATTATGATTCTCCTGCTGTAAATGAGCTAGATCTCTGTGTAACTTCACTCCCTGTCACTCCTAGCAAGCCTCCTGCTCACATAAAAAAGGAAAATCTTCAAGTCCAAATGAGCAGGCCGACTCTGCCATCATCTCTACATTCTCCTCCTTGATCAATACTCGGTCTGACGAACTTGAAGGAATGATTAGTGCCAATGTTCTGAAGATAAAAGGGCTGAAGAAAACGGTGTACTTTGTGTGTGCTGAAGTACAAGATCTAAAAAAGAATGTGAAAGATGTAGATTCCAGGCTTAATCAAGAACGTCTCACTTCTGATCTGGATCTGCGTTTTTGTGTTATAATCTCTTCACAACTATCACTCCATACCTGCGGGTGTCGCTGTTGGACAGTCTTATTCCTGCTTCCTGTTTGCCGTGCTGCTGGTTTGTGATCGTAGCTCCATGTAGCTTTGTTTTTCTGTAGAATCTCTTTCTTACTATCACTCTCTCTTGTTTAAAGTGATAAAATATAACTTAATTCCCACCATAATTCTGATATTTATCTAATCTGATTAATTTGATCGTTCACTTTTATTCTAAATCTGCAAGTGCAGCGCACCTGCAGCACTTTAGCATTCATTAGCTTGTCATTAGTGTTTCCATTCGTGCCAGCAGTCTCTAACATGTTTTCTGGCTAGACCAGTGTTTGTAATAACAACTTGAACAGTTTATCAGGTAAATAAAAGGTTGAATCACTTTACTTGTATTTCTTTTCTCCAAGTTTAATTTTTGTATTTTTATTGATTTTGCATATGCCTTTATCCTAAGCAACTTACAAATGATAGATGCAACAAGTCCTGGATAGTCTAACGGGAATAGAATGTACGAGAGTATGAAAGAGAACTAGAAAAAAAAGTTTGTTGAGACAAACTTTAAGTTGGCTTGAGAAAGCCTGACCAGAAAGTTTGTTGAAGTTTGAAGTAGTTTAAAGTTAGATTGATCAAATAGTTGAAAGAAAGAAAGATATATTAGTTAGAAAGAATGATAGATTAGTTCAAAAGAAAGAATGATAGATAGATTAGAAAGAAAGATTCATTAGAAAGAAAGAAAGAAAGAAAGAAAGAAGAAAGAAAGAAAGAAAGAAAGAAATTGATCTTTCAAGCTGTTTGATGGCACTCAGCGGGTTGCATGCATCAGTCCAAAAGAAGTGAAATAAAAATAGCATGTTGCTAGCATGATTAGCAAGTGACTAGCATGTCGTTAGCATGATTAGCAAGTTACTAGCATGTCGCTAGCATGTTTCTTGCATGATTAACATCATGTTAGCATGTTTTTAGCATGATCAACAATTTTTCTAGCATGATTAGCAAGTTACTACATGTCACTAGCAATTATATAAATTAATTAGCATGTTGCTAGCATGTTTCTAGCATGATTAGCATGCTGCTAGCATGTTGCTAGCATGTTTCTAGCATGATTAGCAAGTTACTAGCATGTTGTTAGCATTCGCTACCATGTTTCTAGCATGATTAACATGGACTAGCATGTTGCTTGCATGTTGTTAGCATGACTAGCATCTTGCTAGTATATTTTCTAGCATGGTTAGCATGTTGATAGCATGTTTCTAGAATGACTAGCATGTCGTTAACATGTTTCTAGCATGATTAGCATTCGACTAGCATGTTTCTAACATTATTAGCATGTTGCTAGGATAGATAGATAGATAGATAGAAACAGTCAGATGATAGATAGATAGATAGATAGATAGATAGATAGATAGATAGATTAGTAATATTAGATGAGTAGATAGATAGATAGATAAGGAAAAAAAAAAACAAAAAAAAATTAAAAAATGATACAAAAAAATATATAAAGATAAAAATAAAAAAAAAAAAAAAAATAGATAGATAGATAGATAGATAGAAAAAGTTTGAAGATAGATACTGTAGATAGATAGATAGATAGACATAGAATGGTAGTTTAATTGAGTCTAGGGCTTCAGGGAGTTTAGATTTGAATTTTTGGCTTGTGCACTAATGAGCCAGCGTATACTTGTCTCAATTTGAGCACTCTGCAATGTAAGTCTAGGGGGTTTTTATGATTTTTAATATTAATTTTTATGAAAACTGAAAGTCAAATCAGTCTGAAAAGATATAGCACACCAAGTCAGAACAGTCTGAAAGTCTGAGCCGAGTTTGGAGTTTGTAGAGTTAAAGCTCCAGAAGAATAATAAGAAGAATAACTAGAAGATAAAGTTAGTGAACTAACTTTGATGTTGGCTTGGCCTTGGGCCAAAAGAGCCACCGTACTTGTGTGTCCAACGTTCTTGAGCTGCCTTGCTGCAAGCAAAAAAAACAAAACACCTACAACAGTATTTTTCTATGGACCCTTGCTATTTTCTGTTCTAATAAAAAGCCTAGGCTATGACAACAGCTTCGACAGAGTTGGCTAGCTGGATGTGAAATAAGTTTTTTTCCCCTGTTTTGCTATTTCAAAGTCCTGTCACCAAAGCGTTGTGGGCAACGACACAGAAGATAACTGAAACAATGCGGTTTAACTCAAGGCGATCATCGGGGTCCAAACATAATGGTTTGTGTAGATGATGCAGTTACACAATGGACGTGTCTCATTTCAAGTAAATTATGAGTCCTTATGTGAGTACTATTATATTGTACAACATGAAAATAGAAACTAACTAATATAGTGTCCCTTATTCACTTTATGTGTGATAACTTGAGAAATATGTTGTCAATACTATTAAAATAAGGAAAAAATAATGGTATTTAGGAGATTACAGTTTTTGCATAAACACTATATTGGGCTTTATTACAACTTCTCGGAAGTGCGTTGTGTCAATTCATGGTTACAAGTCGTACTGAGCACTCCAGCCTAGATTCACACAGGATACTCAGAGCACTCCCAAACTGCAGGGGGCAACCATACAACAGGAGTTGGTGGAACCAACTTCTCGGAAGTGCTCTTGGGACCTTATTTACCAGCGCACCCACAGGGAGTGCATGGCATTGAAATGTTTGGTAAGAGCTCAGTTGGCCCTCTCACCTGTTCCTGAAAAAAGATACCCTAACCACAGCTCCTGATCATCCAAAGACGCAACTGGTAGGACAGAATGTGATTGTGTTTTAATGTGTTGAGTTCAGGCTTCTATATGATTCTTTGCTTGGTTGTAATGTGCAATTTAAATTAAATAGCGAAGACTTTATTATGTGAACGTAGAACTTGACAGAAGTAACGTTACTCTAAGCATGTGTATTGTTTATATAAGTTTAATTATGGGATTGGTATTTTAATAATTAACTATTAGAGATCCTAGGTTAATCTAAATGACTTTGTTTGGTTTGGTTTGAGGATTCAGTAACATCCATTTATTATTACTTTGAGAAAGTGGTATTGAGATTTATTTGTGATTTATTTGTGACTAATTCATGGTTTTGGTTTGTGTATCTTAAAGGTTATCAACCTATTCTGTTCCATCGTAATCTATCAAACCATCTTTAAGTAAATAAAAAGAAAAGAAAGTGAACAGTTTTTGAGTTGTCCTTTGCATTCATCAGAGATAAAGCAGTTTTCAAGTTTGGGCAAAGCTGTGGTCAGTCAGCATTAATTAATAATAAACCAAACATTTTCAAGTCTTTTGCATTTTATATTTATGCACATAAATGAAACATTTTCAAGTCTTTGAACAGATCTTGAATTATTTGCTATCCTGTGGTGCCATCGTGTGGACAACATTAGCATTGTGTCCTTCATTTCTTAACAACATTATGAAAGGGGCCAATATATTTTGAATGATTACAAATATTTAATGATTAGTTAACTGATAATATACCCCCATTAAAATCGAATTTACTGATTCTGTATCTTATTTCATGCTTTAAGAGTTTGTTTTTCAACTTATATTTTTAAAGCAGTGATGAATGATAACTATGCTAGTTGCTAAATTTTGTTTTTTGCTATTATAATACATAAACTATATAATGATGACAAAATTACTTAGAAAACAGTTATTGTTTTCATAATATTTACTATTGACAATTGTTATTTTGTATTGTAATAAAGAAGGTTTTTATGACAACAAATATGGTCATTAGTAAAAATTAAACACTAATTTAATTCATATTTTTTTCTATTGGTCAAGCACCTTTTCGTAAATATGACTACTTACATATAAAAAAGTAGCCTACTTGAAGCATTTTAAGCAGCTTGTACAAACCCTGGTAAACATTTATTATAGACCACTGTAACTGTCTATAATCTAACAAACAAGTTTATTATGAAAATAAAAGTGAAGACACCAGTTAAATTGGACGATAAAAAAATTGCAAACAATAGTATAAAAGAGCATGTTTTAGGTTTTTAGGTGTTTAGATGCAAAAATGGACAAATCAAATGTACAATAACATGTCATAGATTTAATTAAATATAGATTCATTCTAGTTAGAGCAAAAAAAATAAATAAATAAATAAATACATGAATACATTCAGACATACAAAAAAGCAGTCAAGACGAATGATTTTCTGTTTTTTATAGATTAAAATTGAAGACAGAAAGCAGCTGGTAAATGCTGTCATTTTAATATTCAAATCCAGTATCATGATCCATTTCTATTTTATTTCTCTACAGTTTATGTTCACGTGGCTGTTTTCATTTATATTCGCCAAGCTATTATGTATTTTGAAATAATCTTGTATGTGATTTGTCCGTTTTTGCGCCGAAAACCCAGAATCAACGTCCTCTGTAACTCGAGAGATCGATGTTATTCTGCCCTTAGACAAAAATATCTCACAAGCACTTATTTTAATCTCTATATATATTCTTTAATTGTTTTGTGTTGATTCGCGCTGTCAAATAGTCTTTCATGTTCAGACTTAAACAGCTCAAAAACACCCGAATTTAGCTCTTGTTGTGTTCTAATGGGTGGATTGTGTGCAATCACTGTAATATTTTATTTTTAAAAGCTCTTAAAAAACTATAAAAATGAACTTTATTGTGAACACGATCGGAGCTTGTCAGTGTGAATGAATTGTGTATTTATTTGTCCGTTCTCGCCGAAAAGCCAGACATCACCGTGTTCTGGAGCGCAGAGCAATTGATGTGATGTTCAGCCCTTAGACAAAGAAAATCTCACAAGCACTCATGAACACTCATTTTCATCCCCCTTCAAGTGTTGAGAAGTCTCGCACTCACATACACACTTAAACAAATCAAAAAAACTGGCTGTAGTTTCAGTATGTAGACCTTTTCCCCTTCAAGTGTTGAGAAGTCTCGCACTGTCAGATAGACTGACGCAAATCTGTCATTTTCACACTTCAACAGCTGAAAAACACCTGCTTTTAGCTCTTGGTGTGTTCTAATGGGTGGATTATGTGCAATCGCTGTAATATTTTATTTTAAAAAGGTCTTAAACAAAGTTTTTTGTGAGCTCGTTGTCAGCCAGCCTAGACTACACGAGAAGCCGCGATAGATAGATAGAAACAGTCAGATAGATAGATAGATAGATAAATAGAAAGAGTTAGATATAACATGATTATTAACATTACAAACAAATTAATAACAACTGAGTCTAATGGGCTTCAGTGTGTTTCAGGAAAAGATTCGAAGCATCAGGAATGTTGCAAACAGTGCCATCTTTGTGGCAGGTCAAAAACCCAGATGTTTACAGCTCTGTTGTTTTATCAACTAAACACAAGTAAAAAAGCCTGACAATGCTTAAAATGTTTCTGGGACAGTGTTGCTATCAACGTGTAACCAGGTGAGAGACAGGCCCACGACCGATCTAAATTATCCAAATTTGTTGCCCATTTCTCAGCAACATTGCTCAAAAAGTTGCCCCGTGTATTTACCTTTAGAGTGCACGCTTTCACTACGTGATTTGGTCGAGTATGAATGCCCCTAAAATTCAACATTAAAGGCAAACATGCCCTCTGCATGTCTTTTTTATTTATATCATTTAACATGAATGTATCTATTATCATCTCGAAGAGTAGCGTTTTTCCTCAAAAAAACAGCATGATTAATTAATTAACTTACATTTTAGACACAGGGTTATCCGGTTTTGCTTATATTTCCTAAACGAAAATAATTCCAAACAAGCACTGTTTAACTTCTGGGCTGCACAACGTTTCTTGTTGGATGAATCAATCAGGTTTTTAGACGAATTGGTTGACGAACGAATCAATGACTCGACTCGCTGCTTCGTTCATGAATAAATAAACCTTTTGAATGAATCTGTTTAATCTCAGTGACTCGCTCAATAAAAAATGAATTTTAATTTCACATTTAACGTACAGTTTTAATTATTTATATTTATAGTTTTAACGTTGTTTAAAAACAAATCGTTGTTAATAAATTCTTAATAGGTAGGCTATTAATTAAGTTATCATTCACTCCAAGTGAGCATTGAAAAGATTAATTTTGATACTGAATTCATCAGCTCTATTGTGTGTTGTTACTCTCATTTAAATGACTGATTAAATTGTAAGAATTTGACACAAAAGATTATGCATACAATTAACACAGCAATCCCAGAAAGTTTGAAGCTGTTATGATAGCAATTTATTTTACTAATAACTGAAAAAACATAATTTCTGCTGATTATTGCTATGATTAAAAGATTATTTTTTATGTGAGGGGGAAAATGTAATACCTGTATGACAAGAACCACTTAGGAATCAGTTAATTGCTTTTTACGCATTAGAAAAACAAGACAAAACAAAAAAAACAAAAGGATTATACATTATTATCTTACGTACATCGAGTCTACACTTTTCCTCGAGCGGATTGGCAGAATCCAGTCAGAGGTCATGACTGACTGACTGACTGAGGTGAACAGCACGTGAACGCAGCAAAAAGAACCCGTAGTTTGTTTCTTCATCGGTAACTAATCTGATTGGTTATTGCATTATGAGCTCAACAGAGACTTGTGTGATTGGTGCTCAACGCTGAAAAAAAAAGTACAAGAAGTAATCTTGCACGTGAGCATCTTTACCTGTAATGCCGAAACACTTTCCTTTATTTTTACATTTCAATTCAAAAGTGAAAGTCGTTATCCATCCACGTTCTAATCCGTATACTGTCACGTAAACTGATCCTCTCAGCACTATATTTATTACACCACAAAATAACATGCTCAAAATTTTCTGGTACATTACAACTGTCACATTTTAGCAGAAATGCATTTTGTCATTAAATACAAAGTTGAATTTATAGGGGGATTTTTTTTAAACCTTGAATTTTAATAAGCAGGGAAATGTAGCATTTTAATTTCCTCATTTCCTTCACCTGGTTACTGTGACAACGCACGCTGATCACCACATTAGCTGTTCTTAAAATATAATTTTCTTGTTGCTATAAAGTTATGATGAAGATTTTAAAATATGCTCCATCTACAGATCTATCCATCCATCAAACTTTAAACTACTTTAAACTTCTAACTAATTTAAAATTCTAACTAATTTAAACTTTAAAACTACTTTTAAAACTCATAAACACATACACGTATAAACTCATGAATTCATTATGAACTCTTAAACTCATAAATGAATCAACTCTGAACTCTTTGACTGATTTAAACTTATAAACTCTAAATATACTAGAATTCTATACTATTTCTTACCCATAGTGACTCATTTAAACTCATCTATCTATCTATCTATCTATCTATCTAAAACTAATTAAATTAAACTTTAAACTAATTTAAACGTCAAACTACTTGAAGCTTTAACTTCTTCAACCTTCTGATCCGGCTTTCTCAAGCCAACTTAAAGTTTGTCTCGACAAACTTTTTTATCTAGATCAGTTTGATCTGATCATTTTTTTTTAAGTGGAGAAGTCACCTGTGACATGCACAGTCCCTTTAAGCCCCTTTTTGGTCAGGTGTGTTTCCACATGTACTCTCTGTGGTGGTACTCAGTCTGGTGGATTACTTGATGTATCAGATCCATTGAGTTGATCAAGCATGAGGTGAAAATGTCCTTCTATTCTGCGGAAACATCTGTGTCCAGTGTTGTCCTCCCCAGTATGTTTATCTGACCCACTGAGAAGCTTTCTGTCATTTTCAAGTAGAAGGTGGGACTGCAGGGTTTGTCAGATCTCCATAGGTGAAGAAACCATTTCACTGCCGTTGTTTCAATGTGCTAAAGATATCTAAACAACTTCTGAATAACCATGCAATAACTGAACGCTGAAGACTTTGGTGATGTTGTGGGATGAGAGAAGAGTTATAAAATAGATGAATAAAAACAAAGGAACGATCATGTCAAAAGTGTGAGTGTTAAATAAGTTCTCCATCAAACAAAAACAAACATCAAACAAACACATCTCATATCAAAACAAAATACTATAATAAAATAAATTAATCCATCTGGATGAATAAAAGGGAAGCAGCAAAATCAATATAACTTGTATATTTACCATTGGTATGCATAATTAAACATGTCACATAATTAAACATAGAAATACACAATTTCATAATTACCATCATAACCCCAGACAAAGCATTAATGCAGACCTAAGGTTTCAGCTAGGTCCATCGGAGAATGAAATTAATAGAAAGAGAGATTTAAAATCTGTAGTTCAGCTATTTCAATCATTCTCTGTGCATCTGACGTGCAGGCCAGTCACACTTGATAATACAGGTCTGATTACAAATGATCAGATCCTATTTATTTAGATAAATTTGTGTGGTCATTAGACAAATGTTGTAAACTAGTGGGCCCATTAGCTTGCAACAATGCTAATGATTGGACATGATAAATATTTTTTTCCTATGAGACCAGTTGTGTTGCTGAATAGGTCTCATTTTAGAATTTGTAAACAGAATTTGAATTAATTGATATGTGACTGCAGCCATGCAAGTCCTATTCACATTGCAATGTTTACATACAGTAAGTTCATAAGACCATAAAAATTGCACAAGATTTTAAAATGGCAAAACTGTTTGCCATAATTGAAATTAAATTATAAAAAATAATTTATTTTGACCTATACATATGAAATCAATAATGTGTGATAGATTTGAATGATATGAGTAGACCTATTCTGGATGTCCTTATGTTCAATACCAGGTAAGCATATTATGCAGTTGTAATAATGAGAGTGTGTTCTGTATGTTTGAGTGTATGTTTGTGTAGGAGATGGGTGATGTCTAGCCTAATATAATCTGTTTTGTTTAATTTAGTTCCGGTGATACACACCGGGAGGTCATGTAATTACTTGTACAGTGCTGAGGTGTGTATGACGTCTCAAAGTATCTCCACACCCATCTCCTTGTTGTGTGTGCAAGTTGGTGTAGGTGGGACCAGACATCCTTGTGGAATTTGCCCCTCAGAGATGGCAGCAGTAAACCTGAAAGGGAAACAGACAAGAGAGAAAAACAGCTGTATCTTGAGCCTTTTCACAAATTGCTTGAAGACTGGTGGATCTTAATTTTCCTGTAATGGCCACAGCCAAACAGTTGTTTCAGATGGTTTTAATCCAATATTGCATGCCATCAGGGGCAAATTTGTTTTAGTTTACCAAGACATATATCATTGTCATGATCAGGCCAAAACAAATTTTAATGGTCAGATCTAGAAGCTAGTGTTTCAGCACAGTCTAAGCATGCTGCACCTTAAGATGTGTTGCATGCATTATGACACCCAGATCCGCTGGGAAATGTAACTTTTAAATGATACTGTTTGCACTAGTCAGATCTGTGTTCTGGGCATTAGTTTGCCAGTTTTGGTGCTGCATTGTTAGCTTAGCAACTGGTATTCTATTAATAAATTTGACCATTTTCATCTTTGTAGTCTGTAAAGATTTGTGAATCTCTGCCTGGTTTTAACATTACACACAACTTTAATCACATATCCTGTAAAAATTAGTTCTATGATTAGATTCCATATGCATTGTCTTTCCTAGAGAGGGATGATTTCATTTGCTAACACTTGTGCCACTGTGTTTGTGGTTTTGTTGCAAGGAAAAAAACACAACTTAGACCTTCCCTTGTTACTGGGTTGCAGATCAATGAAATCAAATTTAGATCATCTTATAGCCATGGTTGGATTTGGCCTATTCAAGATATTGCACTCAGATAAGTCATTATAACGTTCAGTTATAAATCATTTATAAATTATTAATGGTAACACTTTATAATAACGTTCAGTTATAAATCATTTATAAATTATTAGTTAATGATGAAGTAATCATTTACAAAACATGACCATACATTCATAAATGATTAATAAGTAATAAGTTAACATTTTAGTAATTTGGTTATTGTGGTGGCTTCTGCCATGTCTCTGAAGAATCACTATCAAAGTCTCAGGGTTTTGATGCCAGAATTTAGATTTTATTCTCAAGAGACAATAAAACCAAGAAAGCTCTGTAGAACAGTCTGTCGGGTCTGTGTCGGTTCTCTGTTTTATACAGTGCTCCCGAAGGCGTGCCCATGTTCAATACATTTCATACATATAGTTATTTACTCTTTTACCTTTTTTGGCTGTCTCCAGCCTGCTTTTAGGTTGTAGAATTTATTTTAAGTGAAACGAGGAGGCCTAATCATATATTTTGTCTAATGTCAAAACAGGACATGAAACTTTACCATATACTGTATTTTTGTAATGTCTGCATTAAGGAAGTCTCATCATATATTTTGTCTAATGTCCAAATAGAGTGTGCAGCTACACCATATACTGTACCCCTGCATTCTCTGCACATTCCATTCTCATGCAGACATTTACCCACACAGGCAAATACATGAATATAACAGTAGAAAAACTTGATTCATAAATTTCCACACTCAAATTAACCATACTACAATATTACACATACCCACTGACTTCCCTTCTCTAAATTATAAGTTACTTATAAATTATTAGTTAATGATGAATGTATCATTTACAAACCATGACTATATGTTCATAAATGTTTAATAAGTTGTATGCTAACAATTTACAAATGTGTTGTAAGTTATCTTAAAAATAGTTTAAAATCATGAAATATGATTTAAGATGTCTAGAGAAGCTCTTATTGAGAATTAATAGGTTTAGGAAACATTGTGACGAGTGGGGCGGGGCCGAGAGCCGTGGGAACGAAGTGAGGCCGGTGGAGTGATTGGGAAATGAGCGACACCTGCTCCACTCACCGGTCTCGAGTCCCACGGAGGAGATTGGGAGGATACAAAAGAGGAGCAACGACAGTGAAGGACGAGAGAGGACCAGGCCTGGGCTTTATTTTGGTTTTGTTTTTTTATTTTGCGCGGCAGTCGCCCGTGAAGGGCTGTCGCGCTGTTTTATCTTTTGGGTTTCGGCACCAGTGTAACAATATAAAACTTCACAATCACGGGAAGAAGGACGTGATTATGAAGTTTTAAATTGTTACACTGGTGCTGAAACCTGGGAGGAAGGAGAGACGCGCTGCCGAAGATCCCTTGCCGCGGGGGTGAATCCGTGGTGCCATCAAGCAGGGCGTAGCAGTCTGGCGCCGTGGACGCTCAAGGCAGTGGGCTGGAGTGAGTTGCTGGGGACGGACCCTGCTGGCCGCCCGCGATGTGGAGGGGCGGCTGCCATCCGTGAGGGGGCGGAGGAGTCGGCGACGTTCGCCAGGTGGCCAGAGCCTGCTGCCATCCCGTGGCTTGGGGTATGTGACGAGTGGGGCGGGGCCGAGAGCCGTGGGAACGGAGTGAGGCCGGTGGAGTGATTGGGAAATCAGCGACACCTGCTCCACTCACCGGTCTCGAGTCCCACGCAGGAGATTGGGAGGATACAAAAGAGGAGCGACGACAGTGAAGGACGAGAGAGGACCAGGCCTGGGCTTTATTTTGGGTTTGGTTTTTGTTTGTGCGCGGCAGTCGCCCTTGAGGGGCTGTCACGCTGTTTTGGGTTTATTTTGTAATTAAAGTTTTATTTGAGTGTATGTCAGTTCCCGCCTCCTTCATCCCGTAATTATGGAGTTTTTATATTATATACAGTTATGTTTTCATTTGAAATCACCATCAAGGAGAACAGTGTTTCCTTTTGTTGGTTTTTTTTTTTTTGATGTTTTGGTGGTAATGTTACACTGGTTGTTTTAATGGTGTTCATAAAAAAAACGTTTAGTTTGACCAGCAATGGCTTCCGTGTATGACAGATAACGGAAGTGAGAGAAAAGTGTTTATTAAGTTTGAAATATGGATATTTTTCTTACAAAAACAGAAGGCCTTTATTCACCGGAGCCGTGTGAGACATGTTTTTATTATGGATGCACACACTTTATTTGATGAATTGTGGACTATTCAACTGTAACACCCACTGACTTCAATGATAGAGCTTTGAATAGCCCGGACAATTTTTTATATAACTTGGACTGGGTTCATCTGAAACAAGAAAGTCACATACACCTAGGATGTTGCGAGTGTGAGTAAAACACAGGCTAATTTTCATTTTTGGATGAACTAACCCTTTAATGTGTTCTTTCTTGTATGTCACAATGTTCAGATTTGGCAGGGAACAGCAAAAGTGTTACCCATTTTCAGAAAATCATTAAAAAAAAAAAAAGGTCCTGTTTTTTTGTGATATTTCCCATTCACTCTAAATGGCCAGTCATTTTTGGCCTGGGATCACCACAATCACTTTGTGCCATATTATACAAAATAAAACCTTTCATAACAAAGTCAATGATTAAACACTAAAGTACACTATTGTGATAAACAGTGCAAATTTTCTCCACATTTTATTTAGTATTGTGAAAAAAAGATTGAATCCAATAGTTCACTCAAAAAATTAGGTGCCATCTGTCAGATAAACTAGGCCTACAATTAATCAGATGCAAATATAAATACAAAACCAGTCCTAAATGAAAGAAAATGAGTTGACAAAAAGATTGAATCCAATAGTTGGCGATAATATAGCATAATGTGTGATTTATAAGCAATCTTTTGAGGCCGGGTCATTTTTGACCGGGAACACCAAAAGTGTGACTTTGTGCCATTTTGTAAAAAAAAAAATCCTTTCAAAACAAACTTCATGATTAAATATTAAAATACACTAGTGTGATAAGCAGTGCAAATTTTCATAAGTTTTTAATTAATATTGTGAAAATGATTAATAAATAATGCTTTTTTCACTCAAAAAATTAGGTGCCTACTCTCAGATAGACAAGGCTTACGATTAATCAGATGCAAATATAAATACAAAACCAGTCCTACATGAAAGGAAAGAAGTTGACAAAAAGATTGAATCCAATCTTTGGTGATAATATAGCATAATGAGTGATTTATAAGCATTTTTTTTTGAGGCCGGGTCATTTTTCCCCCTGAAACACAGTGTAATCTGGGTAATAGTTCTCACTACAGAAACATGAAACTTGTGCCTGTAAGGTTTTTTTTTTTTTTTTTTTTTTTTTTTTAATAACTGGAAGGCAAGTGTACCTTGCTCTTTCAAAGTATCAATTAATTTATAAATACGCATCAAACTTATTGTAATATTTTTTGTCATTTCACTTTGTATTTCTCTCTTTTAATTATTTTGATGTACTGAAAATAAAATGTAACTGTTTTTTCGTTAATTTCAGGGCTGATGGAAGAGTGCAAGGAATGTGAAGAACTGAGTTAGGTGGAGGAGAAACCTTAAAAGACTAAAAATACGTTTGTAAAGAAAAGAAGAGACAAGAAATATTTTACCTGCACTCAGTGTGGAAAGAGTTTCACATACAAACAAAAATCTAGTGATTCACATGAGGATCCATAAGGATTCATGTGTAATCAGTGTGAAAAGAAAGCTTCACATGAGAGTTCATACTGGAGAGAAGCTGTTCACAGGTGATCAGTGCGGGCAGAGATTCACACACAAAACACATTTTTTGGGGCACATGTGGATCCACACTGGAGTGAAACATTCACATGTGACCAGTTTGGAAAGAGTTTCCCATTCAAACAAAGTCTTGAGCTTCACAAGAGAATCCACACCGGAGAGAAGCCACACATATGTGATCAATGCGGGAATAGCTTCACAGGAAAATCATATCTTTATGGTCACATGAGAGTTCATACTGGAGAGAAGCCATTCACATGTGATCAAATCGGGGATAGCTTCACATGAAAATCTTTATGTTCACACAAAATATCTTTTCGTTCACATGAGAGTTCATACTGGAGAGAAGCCACACTGGTGTGATCAATGTGGAAAGAGATTCACACAACCAGCACATCTCAAACGACACTTGATGAGCCACACTGGAGAGAAGCCATATGCATGTGATCAGTGTGACAAAACATTTTTTGAGACATCAGCCCTAAAGAAACACATGACAATTCATATGAAGGAAAAGCTGCATTCATGTTCTTTATGTGGAAAGAAATTTTCACGACTGCAGTATTTGCATAAACATGAGAAAACACACATCAGTGTAAGAGATCATATGTGCTTTGAGTGTGGGAAGACTTTTTACTTCAGCAAACTGTTTAAAACTGCATGAGAGGATTCACACTGGAGAGAAAACGTACAAGTGTTCACACTGTGACAAGAGATTCAATCAGACATCAAGTCGGAAATCACATGAAAGGATCCACAGCAGAGAGAAACCACACACATGTGATCACTGTGGAAAGAGTTTCTCTGTTAAAAGTCACCTGAATTTGCACATGAGGATCCATGTAGTGGAGAAACCAGATCAGCGCAGTCTGAGATCATGGTAAGTCACCTTTATTTATATAGCACTTTGAACAATACAGACTGTGTCAAAGCAACTTTACAGCATTAAATAGGAAAATAGTGTGTCAGTAATGCAAAATGACAATAGTAAACAAAACTATAAATAAAACTAAACCTTGGGAGAAACCAGGCTCAGTCGGGGGGCCAGTTCTTCTCTGAACAGATGAAACCAGTAGTTCAATTCCAGGCTGCAGCAAAGTCAGATTGTGCAGAAGAATCATCTGTTTCCAGTGGTCTTGTCCCAGTGGTCGTCTGAGACAAGGTCTTTACAGGGGATCTGTATCTGGGGCTCATCTAGTTGTCCTGATCTCCGCTGACATTTAGGGTTGTTGAGGTCATCTCTAGGTGCTGATCCACCATGTGGTCTGGATACGGCTTGTTCTGGTTGACCGCAGTGACCCTCTGATCTGGATACAGACTGGATCTGGTGGCTAACAAGAGAAACAGACTAATATTAGCGTAGATGCCATTCTTCTAATGATGGAGCAAATACATCGGGTGTTATGTGTGTCTGCCTCCCGAACAATGTTAGGTAGGTTATTCCAGAGTTTAGGCGCTAAATAGGATCTCAAGGATCTGCCGCCCGCAGTTGATTTTGATATTCTAGGTATTATCAAATTGCCAGAGTTTTGAGAACGCAGCGGACGTGGAGGACTATAATGTAACAAGAGCTTGTTTAAAGACTGAGGTGCTAAACCATTTAGGACTTTATAAGTAATAAGCAAGATTTTAAAGTCTATACGATGTTTGATAGGGAGCCAGTGCAGTGTTGACAGGACCGGGCTAATATGATCATACTTCCTGGTTCTAGTAAGAACTCTAGCTGCTGCATTTTGGACTAACTGGAGTTTGTTTATTAAGCGTTCAGAACAACCACCCAATAAAGCATTGCAATAATCTAAGCTTGAGGTCATAAACGCATGGATTAACATTTCTACATTTGACATTGAGAGCATAGGTCATAATTATATATATTTTTTCAATGGAAAAATGCAGTTTTACAAATGCTAGAAACGTGGCTTTCTAAGGAAAGATTGCTATCAAATAGCACACCTAGGTTCCTAACTGATGACGAAGAATTGACAGAGCAGCCATCAAGTCTTAGACAGCGTTCTAGGTTATTACATGGAGAGTTTTTAGGTCCTATAATTAACAGCAAGAAATTACTCACCATCCAGTTTTTTATATCGACTAAGCATTCCGTTAGTTTTTCAAATTGGTATATTTCACCGGGCTGCGAAGAAATATAGAGCTGAGTATCATCAGCATAACAGTGAAAGCTAACACCTTGTTTCCTGATGATATCTCCCAAGTGTAACATGTAAAGCGTAAATAGTAATGGCCCTAGTACTGAGCCTTGAGGTTCTCCATACTGCAGTTCTGATCGATATGATACCTCTTCATTCACTGCCAACAAAGTTTTATAGTCTATGCAAAAGAATGTTGTGGTCAAATGCACTTCCATTAATGCCAACAAAGTTTTATAGTCTATGCAAAAGAATGTTGTGGTCAATAGTGTCGAATGTAGCACTAAGATCCAATAGCACTAATAGAGAGCAGATGATAAGAGCAGGTCATTTGTAACTCTAAGGAGAGCAGTCTCAGTACTATGATACTGTCCAAATCCTGACTGGAAATCCTCACAGATACCATTTTTCTCTAAGAAGGAATATAATTGTGAGGATACTACCTTTTCTAGTATCTTGGACAGAAAACGGAGATTCGAGATCAGCCTGTAATTAACTAGTTCTTTGGGGTCTAGTTGTGTTTTTTTTTATTTTTTTTTTATTTTTTATTTTTTTATGAGAGGCTTAATAACAGCCAGTTTGAAGGTTTTGGGGACTTATCCTAATGAGAGTGACAAATTAATAGTCAGAAGAGGATCTATGACTTCTGGAAGCACCTCTTTTAGGAGCTTAGATGGAATAGGGTCTAACATACATGTTGGTTTAGATGATTTAACAAGTTTATACAATTCTTCCTCTCCTATAGTAGAGAATGAGTGGAACTGTTCCTCAGGGAATCTATAGTGCACTGTTTGATGCGATACTGTAGCTGACGGCTGCATGGTTGCAATTTTATCTCTAATAGTATCGATCTTGGAAGTAAAGAAGTTCATAAAGTCATTGCTGCTGTGCTGTTGGGAAATATCAACACCTTTTGATGCTTTATTTTTCGTTAATTTAGCCACTGTATTGAATAAATACCTTGGGTTATGTTTGTTTTCTTCTAAAAGAGATGATCAGATCAGATCTAGCAGTTTTTAATGCTTTTCTGTAGGATAGGTTACTTTCCCGCCAAGCAAGTTGCCAGAAATGACATCACCAATGGCATTGCTGCCATTGAGGACACAGTAAGCAAACAGATTGATGCACTTTTCCAGGATTATGGCTTTATTAGTAAAATTAGTCAATTATTGGTTGACTCCTTGATTGAACCTATTAAACAAGCTATTACTGCCTCTATCGCCGAATCTGTAAAAGACTCACTGAAATATGAATTGCAAGACACAGTTGACAAAGTAATTCGATCTACAAAACAAATATAATGAAATGGAGGACATCTTGGAAGAGCAAGAACAGTATTCCAGGTGAAACTGTCTTGTCCTCTATGGTGTCCCGGAGAATGACCGTGAAAATACAAGTAATGTGATTATGAACATTATGAAATCCAATCTTAATATTGATGTGAAGCCTGGAGACATCGACAGGTGTCACCACTTGGGATCCAGATTTGGGAAGGAAAGACCAAGAGGGATTATAGTCAAGTTTTCTAATTATAATATTAGAGACATGGTTTATAGGACGAAAAAACGATTAAAGGGATCAACACCAAAGATGTACATCATGGAGAGCTTAACTGCGAAGCGGGCCAAACTACTGGACGATCTGCGGAAAAAGTATAAGGACAAACTTGCTGCCAACTGGACTCAGGACGGACGCCTGTATTTACTGACCAAATCAGATCAGAGGCACGTTTTAAATAAGCTGTCTGATGTAAAAAAAAAAAACTGCATCTATAATCCTGGACTGTGTAACGACTAGTTGACTATAAACTAAGTGAGTAAATATATATCTTTGTACTGATTTGTTGGCTCTGATTCAGCAAAAGTTATAGTTCAGTTCCTTATATATATATATATATATATATATATATATATATATATATATATATATTTTTTTTTACCATCGAGAAATGGATTTTATAGGTTCTATATGGGGTTTAAAATGTTCTAAAACTTACACTATGGGATTTCAACCATTTTTTCATATAGATATTACATGGGGTTTGATGAATTAATTACCTTTAGGAATCAAGTGCTTGACCAATATTGCTTTGAAAAACTCAGATGTAAATGTGTCTTGCCTGAAAACTTAGTAGAGTTTGATAAACTTCCTTTTTCTTTATTACATCTTAATACGAGAAGCCTAATAAAGCATCATAATGACTTACTATCTCTCTTAGCGAGTATAGATCATAAGTTTAATATTATCGGATGCAGTGAAACCTGGATAAATGAGCGGACATATCTGAACACACTCAACATGGAGGGCTATGTGCTGTATAATAAAAATAGAACAAGCAGACCGGTGGGGGGCGTGTGCTTATATGTCAACATACAGCAGAGTGTAACTGTTCGGGATGACCTACTCTTGGAGGATGGGTTATCAGATTCCTTATTTATTGAAATACATAATGAAAATATGAAAAGTATAAATGTTGGAATAGTCTATCGACCTCCTGGCTCTGACTTAAATTGTTTCTTGACCAAACTGGATGAAATATTAAGTAGCACCAATTACATGAATAAACATTGTTTTATTCTTGGCGATTTTAACATCAACTTAGCTAAAGATGACAGTGCGAAAAATGATTTCTTAAATTGTTTGTATTCTTCTAATTTTTTTCCAACTATAAGCTCATATACGAGTACAAATATAAATGTACATTTCACCATTGATAATATTATTACAAATATAAATGTACATTTTGACTCAGGTGTAATTATGTCAGATATTACAGATCATTTTCCAATTGTACTTTTCATAGACCTGGATACTAAGATCAGGCAACAACAAAAGAAGACATTACCTCTTAAAAAAAGCATAAAAGTATTAACAGGAAACTATTTAGATAAACTGCTTGGTAATCTTAGGCATAAAACATGGGATTCTGTATTTAGCTGGAATACTCCGGAAGAAGCCTATAGTGCTTTTATTAATGAATTAACCAACAGTATTAATATCACAATACCGGAAAAAATTGTTAAAGGAGATACAAGCAATCAAAATACTTGGCTTACAAGGGAATCCTAAAATCAATTAAAATAAAAAATAAGCTTTACAAATGCTACATTAAAAATCCAACTAATGACAATAAAGAAAAATATTTTACATTTAGAAATAGACTCACAAAGTTAATACGAATAAGGAAGCGGAATTACTACACTGATTTAATTAAGGCTTCTCGTGGTGATCAAAAGCGATGCTCCATACAAAAAAAAACTTCAAACATAATGAAACAAAAAGCAACTGTCCTTCCAGAAACTAATGTCAAATATAATGATAATCACTCATCTCAATGATGACGATCTTGCCAAAGGTTTTTAACAACTATTTTGTCTCTATAGTCGAAACTCTTTCGAAATCCATAAATCCTCCAGGGGGAGCTTCATACCAACAATATTTAAAAGGGAATTATGTGAATTCATTTTTTTTAACACCTACCGACAAAATGGAAGTTTTGAAAATTATTATGAATATGAAAAGACCTTATACTGCTGGCGTGGATGATATATGTAGCAAAATTGTTAAATCTATTGCAAATGAAATCCTAGATCCACTTGTCTATTGTATAAACCTATCTTTATCTCATGGTGTAGTACCAAAAATGACAAAAATTGCAAAAGTTATGCCTATTTATAAATCTGGTGATAAAAATAACTTACAAAATTATCGACCTATATCCATTTTGCCTACTTTTTCCAAGGTGCTTGAGAGGTTTGTGTACAATAGACTTAGTGGTTACCTGGATAAAATGAATATACTCATTCCATCTCAATATGGATTTAGGAAAAAGAGCTCTACTTGTTTGGCAATTCTGGGTCTTATCGAGAAAATCAATGACGCTATAGATAATGGTGAGACTGGTATTGGTGTATTTTTAGATTTATCAAAAGCCTTCGACACCATTGATTTAGAAATTTTAATTGGGAAATTGCAACACTATGGTGTCAGAGGGAAGGCACTCAGCTGGTTCAAAAGCTACCTAACTGAAAGGGAGCAATTTGTCCAAATAAACAGTAGTTATTCAGATTGTACAGAAATTGTTTGTGGAGTCCCTCAGGGCTCCATATTAGGTCCACTTCTTTTTATTTTGTATGTAAATGACATTATAAGTTCATCAAATATTTTCCATCAGGTTGTCTTTGCAGATGACACTAATCTCTTTTTGTCTCACAAAAATCTTGACATTTTACAAAAGCTTGTTAATGAGGAATTAGTTAAAGTAGATAGTTGGTTTAAATACAACAAATTATCTGTAAATGTATCTAAAACCAAATTTATTATATTTCGTTTCCAATAGAAGTCGGACAAACATTGAAAGTATACAAATCAAAATACATAATAAAGTAATTGAAAGATTAGAGAACATCAAATTTTTAGGAATTTATTTGGATGAGTCCTTAAACTTCAAACAACATATAGAGTTTTTAATAAAGGAATTGTCAAAATATGATGGTTTGTTTTATAAATTAAGATATGATCTTCCTTTTGATGCTCTTCTAACATTGTACCGGTCACTTTTTGAATCACATTTAAATTACTGTAATATTATATGGTGTAACACATATCCAAGTCATCTTGAAAAATTGCAGATTCTACAGAAGAAAGTTATACGTGTTATATCATGGGCAAATTATGATGCTCCCTCTGGTCCGCTTTTTTATAGGTATAAGCTTTTGAAGCTCGCTGAGTGCAATAGTTTTCAAAATGCTTGTATTATGTATAATGTAGTTCATAAATTGCATCCAACACTTTGTCATCTCATTCCAGTAACCTCGTGTATTCATGACCATAACACTAGAAGGAGAAATCTATTACGGGGGAAAAAGCGTAAGATGAAGTGTACTAGCTTTAGTATAGCATGTAAGGGTCCTGGGATCTGGAATGAGATTGACAATTCTATAAAGGAACTACCTTCTCTTGATATATTTAAAAAACATTTCTAAACACAAATTGTTACAACATTATGTTTGATAGACACCATAAGGCTGAAGGTTTTATATTTTATTGACTTATCTGATTTTCTTTTTTGTGAAGTTTGAATACCCCTATTATTGGCTTTGTTTGAGGGATGGTTGAGATGTGTGATGTATGCTGACTGGTGGGAGGATATTTTGTGGTTAACGGTGTTGTTGTTGGTGTGATGGGTATTGGGTGGGTGGATTATTATTTGTTGTTATTAGTACTGATTTTGTGTCTTAAGGGCCCTATTTATAAGCCGGTATGGCTTCTGGGTAGTCCTTTTTTTACAGGAACTTGTAGTGTACTGTGAATAACCTGTGACGACAAAAGCAATACGGAATATCTCTAGTTTTGTTTTCCTCCAGCTGTGCTCCATTTTCCGGGCTGCTCTCTTTAGGGTGCGAATGTGCTCATTATACCACGGTGTCAGACTGTTTTCCTTAGTCCTCCTTAAGCGTAAAGGAGCAACTGTATTTAAAACGCTAGAAAAGAGAGAGTCCATAGTTTCTGTTACATCATCAAGTTGTTCTGAGGTTTTGGATATGCTAAGGAATTGGGATACATCAGGAAGATTACTTACAAAGCAGTCTTTTGTGGTAGAATTGATGGTTCTCCGATACTTGTAACAAGAAGTAGAACAGTTTTAGCTATATGAAGTTTGCAAAACTAAATAATGATCTGAGATATCATCGCTTGGCTGCATAATTTCAACACCATCAACATCAATTCAGTGTGACAGTATTAAATCATTATAATTTCGACAATGAGTAGGTCCTGAGACGTGTTGTCTAACCCCAATAGAGTTCAGAATGTCTATGAATGCTGATCCCAATGCATCCTTTTCATTATCAACACAGATATTAAAATCACCAACAATTAAAACTTTATCTGCAGCCAGCACTAACTCGGGTATAAAATCAGCAAATTCTTTAATTAAGACTGTATGGTGCCCTGGTGGCCTGTATACAGTAGCCAGTACAAACATCACAGGGGATTTATCATCAACACTTGTTTCTCTGGATAATGATATATGAAGCACCATTACTTCAAACAAGTTATACTTGAAACCTTTCCTCTGAGAAATACTGAAAACATTGTTATAATTTGAAGCAACACCTCCCCCTTTACCTTTTGGACGTGGCTCATGTTTATAAGAGTAATCTTGGGGGGTTTAGTAATCATCAGGTTTTAGCCAGGTTTCTGTCAAACAGAGCACATCTAGGTTATGATCAGTGATCTTATCATTTACAAAAAGAGCTTTCGTAGAAAGGGACCTGATATTCAATAAGCCAAGCTTTATCATTTGTTTATCCGCATTGCATCTGTTTATTTTTATTTGTTGAACATCAATTAAATTGTTACTCTTAAATTGCTTTGGACGTTTTTTGTATTTTCTAATTTGTGGAACTGTCTCTATAGTGTGATATCTATGTGAAAGAGTCTCTATGTGTTGAGAATTAACTGATTTCTGTGGCGTGAGGCAGCTTGTCCAATTGTCTATAAAACCTATGTTATTCTGTGGGCACCACTTAGACATCTAGCCATTGAGTGACGATAGTCTGCTATGTATCTCATCGCCACGGTAAGCATGGAGGGACCAGAGCACATTACAGTGTCTGACATCGTACTTGCAAGTTCACAAACCTCTTTAATGTCATTTTTAGTGATCTCCCGACTGGCGAAATCGAACATCATTACCGCCAGCGTGAATAACAATCTTACTGTATTTACGAGATGTCAGGCACTCTGGCTCTCGGTAAACATTGGACTATGGTAGCTGGTGTCTCTATTTTCAAGTTCCATACAATAGAATCACCAATAACTAGAGCACTTACATCAGGTTTCTCAGTGGGTGCTTCACTGAGTGAGGAGAACCTGTTTAATCTTTTGATTGGAACGGAAGAGTGGTGTTTTGATCCCCGACTATGCCGCCTCACAGTCCTCCATTTGCCCTGTTGCAGAGGCGCTGTTACCGGAACCGAACAATGTACAGGACTCCCTGAGCTAGTCGCATCCAAAGCCGTATCTAGAGCCCTCACATTCTTACTGTCCTCAATTAAAGTTTGGATGCATGTCTCTAATTCTGAAATCTTCTCTGTCAGCCTAACTAATTCCCTGCATTTATCACATGTGAATCCCTAGTCGCCAACAGAGATAGATAAACTACACATGTGGCAAGCGGTGCAAATGGCAATAGCAAGAGAAGCTATTACTCACCGTGATTGATGAATGATTCTTACCAGAGTTGTTTGATGAACTTGTGAAAAAAAAAACAGAGCGAGAGAGAAAAGAAACAGAGCGAGAGAGAGGAGATGAGAAAAGAAAACAGTGATAGGCACGAATGGAAACGCTAATGACAAGCTGTCATATTTGGAAGTAATATAGGTGTGGGGTATTTTGACCAATCCCCCACTGGGCCTGTTACTTTAGGGAACAGAGACTGTAAAGCAAATGTGAATGTTGACTTTGGTGATCTCATCATTAAAGGACTGCAAGTGGAAGAAAGCCAAAAAGTCAAAAAGCAGGCAAAAGTTGAGAAGGGTCGCCAAGCAACGAAGAAACCTGAAATACCAGCAGGACATGAATTTCAGGCTGATAGCTGTGATAAATTTGATGCGCAAGCAGGAGACTTTGAATAAGAAAATGATGAAGTTGGTAAGAGAGACGGCTGAGTATAATAAGATCCATCTCGAGCTGCAAGCACTGACAAATGGTTTAGAGTCTTTAAAGCTTAAAGCTCCAATTTTTAAGATGTAAGAGATTTGGGGGGAAACATGATTGTGTTTAGTTTTTCTTTTTCTTTTTTAATCTTTAAAGGTATAAATCTTTGTGGTTTAAGAGTTGATGTATGGTTTGTTTGTTTAAAGAGTGTAAAAGGATGCGGTTGCATTTTCCAACGTGCTTCAGAGATGAAACCGCAACCGAGCTGTGTTGATTTTGCAATGCATGAAGGTGTGATTTCTGTGGTTCAACTGAGCATACTCGTACCTATGCATAAAAGGTGTTATAGATATTTTTGTGTTAGCATTTATGTGTCTTGCTGACCATCCCTGTTATTCTTCCATTTGAACTTTTGAATTAGATATGATGAAGGTCATGTACTCTGTTTGTGTATGAATACACGTGATTACCAAAAAAGGGAGAATGTAGGGGAGGAATGCAAATGATATGCAAGGCTATAAAAGGTAGAAAAAATCTGAGTGTGGGGCCGCACTTCGATGGTGAAGACTTATTCGCTGTTATTTTTCATTTTTGATTACTTATGTGTTATTATCTATTAATAAAGCCGAAGCCATGACAAATGGTGATGCAAAAAACTTTATTAAAAAGCAAAGTCTCTGAGTAATTCATTTATGAATAATAAGTTATTCTAAACTGAATAATCCTACGAGCTTCAAGTAGACCGAACTCAGCTGAGCAGTTGCGGGTGCCGGGGAGGATTCCACATCTTCTCGTCACAGATCTGGATCTCAGTGGTAAGAACAGATTATTTATGACTGTTAATGAGAGTAAGGAATGTGCATTAAATATTTAGTGGATTTCCCTCGGGGTATGAAATACAACATAACGAATGCTAACACGCTGCACTTGCGGATTTAGAATAAAAGCGAATGATCAAGTTAATCAGATTAGATTGATAGATAATATCAGAAATGGTGGGAATTAAGTTATATTTTATCACTTTAAACAAGAGAGTGATAGTAAGATAGAGATTCTACAGAAAAACAAAGCTACACGGAGCTACGATCACAAACCATCTCACAACCAGTGCTTTAGCCTGAAGAACCTGCAGTAACGGCATAGTGTTTAAGGCAGAGGCAGCTTCTCCACAGGCCACATAAGTATATTGCCGGACAGGCCAGATGAGTACCTACAGACCTGGGAGGGGAGGCACGGTTCGCCCTGACTGGTGGAGGTGGTATTAGGACAGAACTGCATCGCAACTGACCACTTCACCAGGGGGTCCCCCGTATACCCCCTAGCTGCACCACCGTCGAGAGTGGTGAGGGAGGAGAAGTTAACAAGCCGGTTTCCAGGAGAAAAAGGTGCCATCCTTACCACAACCTGGTAAGCCCCTCATGCACCTCCGGGAAGAATGGCACCGTGGCGGGGCACTGAGAACCAGCATGGACCACCCCGAAGAACCAGTTGTCCAACCTTGAGGGCTCAGGACACGGTGGAAGTGTGCACTCGAGCCCTACTCCCATGGCAGCCTTTGAAAGCATAGGCGTTATTTCCATATTGATTCAGGCATTGCGGAGGACAGCAGTGCAGCCGACTTTTCCTCTCCAGAAGGCTCCGCCTTACCCTCCGATGCAGCGATTGACATCCGGTCATTGGGAGGAGTGCCAAAGGATACTGCTGGTATGCTCCTTGTAGAGGGCCCAGCACATTCCATTGGCAGCTCAATCGGTTGCGGAGTGCAAGAGGAGCGATGGCCCCCCTAGGGTTGGTTCCCTGGAGGGTTTGCAATCACTGTTACTCTCAGAATGCCCGTGCTACTGCCTGAAGTAACCCCCACCCGACTGACGCCATGACGAGAACTAGATTGAGGCAGAGCCAATGGAGCTCCACCCCTTTGAGGAAACAAAGCTTGGCCCACGACTCTCAGATGATAATCTTTCTGCAATGAGAGCATGACTCATCCAAAAACGTGTGCTAAATGCCCAGGCAGCGATCATGACCATCACCCAGCACCAGGTAATGACTGCATCCAGAAATGCCCGGGTGATACATTCTCTATAGCAAGACCCACATTGTCTTTACAAAGACGTAATGTCGAGTTTACCGCGCAACACTGTCTTAAAAAAGGTGCACCCGTGAATGCCCTAATGAAGGGAAAAAGCTCTTTTAGTGTGCTGAAGCGCACAGTGGAGATGGCCGCCTGCAACACAAACAGGTGGTAGTGCAGCCTGATGTGTGCAACCCACTCGACCCAGGAAACCACCACCGCTGAAGCGCCATACTGCCAACACGAAGAGCATTCAAAGAGCTCTCAAAGAGCGCGCTGAACTCATTCAGACTTCTTTTCTCAGTAGAGTAGTCAGGAGGAGAACGATGTGATCTCTCAGCTCCGACGCGAAAGGCTCAATATGTGCTGCACCTGCTGCCTACTTATACTCACGCTGTGATCAGCGGCTACTGGATGCAATAATCGCATGCCACTGTGCTTTGGCTCATTTACTTCAAAAGTGGATTGGTCTCTCTAAGCGAGATCCCTATACGTCGGTCATCCGACATGACGTCAAAATTGACTGACTGAAAGGGAAAGATATACTTACATGAGAGTATTTTTTTTTAATATATATCTCTGAAATATTTGATTGTATTCTTAAAAACAATATTGTATTACTGAATAAAATATTAGTCGATTATCAAAGAAGGAGAAATTAAATAGCCATAATATGGACTATTGCAGATGCTGTGATACTGTACTACTCAGATACTGTGATATCCTTCTCAAGTCACTAGCCAAGTTTCCATCCAGTTTTTGCACTATTTTGTTGTTGACAAAATATTTTGTGCAATTTGCATAAAAAAGAAAAAAGAAACCTGCTTCCATCCACCTGGCCTTTTACTGTGCGTGAAGACTTAATCCCTAAAAAAAAAAAAAAAATATTGCCCTTGAGCTGTTTTCCTCCATATTTTCACCTTTTGCATCAATTATTTAGGCTAGTAGCCTGTTCTTCATCCATTTGAAACTTTATTATATCGCCTATTATTAAATTGTGTAAAATTGATTTTAACATTTTTGTATTTTTTTTGTAGGGTATTTTTGCACTTTGTTATATATTGTCATACTTGATCATCAAGCATTATTCATAAATAGGTGCAGATGTATTACCCTATCATTATTTTTATTATTAATTTTTAAATGAAATGTTAATTTCGGTTATTTTATTTCTCCTAACCAACAACCGACAGTCATTAAGCCATTATTTACCCACAAGATTATGTTTAATTACAATTAAATGAAATTTGAATTGATACTTGTCTGTGATCCAATAAAAAATACCTAAATTTGTTTTCCTGGGATTAATTTTATGCACACAAAAAGCAGCATAAACACACAGAACGTGAATTCACATGGTCATGTCACACCTACAGCACTTCTGAGAATGGAGAAAAACATTACAAAGCTAAAGGCTGTATAAAATAAATAAATAAGCCTATATGCAAAATATATTTTCCTAAATAATTAACAAAACGAGAAAAAAAAACCTGTGCAAAAATTAGTAGCCTAAATGCAAAAATCCAGCTCATTTTTGTGAGAAAGCAGCTTCCTGTTTGTTTCCTTTATTTTACAAAAGCACACTGTTTTGTTTTTATTGTGAATGTACACAAATAAAGGAATATTTAGAATAGTTTTGAATAATGTCTTACTCTCATATGAACACAAATGAAGGAGTATATAAACAACATGTCTACACCGGACGCGACAGTTGCTAGTGATTGTGCCGGTTCCTCACTCGTGCAGTTAAGCATTATTAACTCGACAACGCAGCCTGTTCATTGTCATAATAAAATACAGTCAGCCAAACATTGAAAACCATGCTATTTTAGTTTCCCCTCAGTCCACAACAAAAATACTTTAAATTTAACGTTCGAACAGAACTCAGAATAAAACAAGAATAAAAATATATAAGAAGTTACTAACAAGCCAAAAGGAATTCATTTAAAATTTTGTATTTCGCATTCCAATATCCACGTAAAACAAAATGTGCTTGCCTGGCATAGTAATATCGCAGGGGCATGGTGGTCACGCTGAAATGCACGGACTACAGGCTATTTAAACTGAGCAGTGCCCCTGGAAAAATAACGTAAACATAGGCTACTAAAGGAACATCAAATTAAGATAAGTATGTTTGAGAGGTAACTCATCTTTTTCTTACCAAATATAAAATATTTGCAATTTAATAATATGAAGATGATTTAATGTGCTTTTCAACTACAGTGAAAGGGTGCTTTAATGTGAGCAACACCATGAACACGGTTGCTGCATAAAGGCTAATTATGCCATGTCACACCGCATTTATTTGTGTTAAAGCCCCTTTTCTTGACAAAAAGTGTTTCCAACCTATTTTTTGCAACATTTGAAGTATAGATATAGAATTTATGTACTAAAGTTAAATGGAAAAAAGATAATGTCGACACATGAGAAATTTTATCAATAAATGGTATTTCCATCAGCCATATTGGTAAAAAATTTTAAACGCTAAATATTTTCTCATAAAAAATCCTTGGATGGAAACCTGGCTACTGATTTCACCATTAACTATTCACCTGAACAGTTTATGTTGTTGCATATGGTATCATTGTAATCCTTAACCATCACAATATATGGGTAAACATCACCTTTTCTGTGTAATCCTGTTTGATTCAGAAGATATGACACAAAATACATAATTTGTTAATGGCATAATGTAAAATGGCTGCCATGGCAACCACAAGGTGTTTTTGCGATGGCCCCATTTCTGAAAATGTTCAGGGCCCCAAACTGTACAAGTGTACCAAGTTTCATGCTTTCATAAAAAAGTGAACATATCACCTCAAATTTTGCACATATTACCTGGACTAAAACGTCCTTCTGATCGGAATGTTATCCGATTATCAGTCAATCAGGACACGGTGCGTTTACACTTGGCAACATTTGATCAGATCTCTCTTTCCCGACAAAATATTAAAGTATGTGTCTACACCAGATATGAGCAGCGTGGTGCAACAAAATACTATAGAGCCCATTATGATCAGTGATGCTGTCTACACTGGAAGTGGCGCAGCGTGATGCAACATGACACGACACGACAAAAGTAAACTGTTGCCTCGTTCTTTTTATGACATATTAACACAAAGTTAAAATCATTAGCAATGGTCGCTTTGTCGCATCCAGATTAGACAGCCTCACGCTGTTGCGACGTGACAACAGCAGGTGCGTGATAATTCATATATGTGAGAATGCAGGTTCTGTTGCAGACACGATGGCTGGATTGCATTCACATTACATGGAGATCTGATCACAAGGTTTTGCTTGACGTTGACCTGTGAATGCAGACACGATGGCTGGATTGCATTCACATTACATGGAGATCTGATCACAATTGCGTCCTCAACTACCTCTGGACCTGGACATGCTAAATGGATAACATGTCAGGGGTTTGTTGTGTCGCGTCGTGTCACACCGCTCCACATCCAGTGTCGACAGCATCACTGATTATAATGAGTTCTATAGTATTTTGTCGTGTCACACCGTGCTGCTAGCCTCCGGAGTAGACACGGTGTAAAACTTATTTAAATATTGTGCGAGAAAGAGTGATCCGATCGGTTATCCATATGGAGAAGTCACTGGATGTTGCCAAGTGTAAACGATCTACTTGAATGGATCACAGTGATTGCATGATAGTGCCAATTGTAAACGCAACTCCAAGAGATAATGTTCAAAGAATAGGAAAATCTATGTACTGTAGTCTACCTCATCAGAAAATTATTTATCAGGAGCCTTTTACTGGAGCACAGCAACATTTTATGGAGCTTGTGTCCCAGTAAAAAGGGTCTAGCAATGCCCCTGCTCCGAGACACATTTATTTTTCATATCCTCTGTAGATTTAATTGACACCAGCAGTTTAAATCCAGAAGGCAAAGTGCATTACACAGCGAATATATCTGTAGTCCAACTGAAAAAACATACAGCTAAAACCAGTGTAAGATGATTAGCTTCTCATAGCTGCTTTTAGAGCGGTTTTGAAGCTAAAATCATCTGACAGACCAGCTAGAACCAACAGCTCTGAAAAGCTGAAAACCAGCTATTTCCAGCTAAAACCAGTTAAGACCAGCCAACCATCTAAAGCCTAAGCAAATAAATAGTGTTGAAATTCTCTGTAAGTAAATATCAGCAAATACAGACTGTAAAACTAACCGAACCCCCTCAATGACCCTCAGCATATTACATAACACAACTGCAAGGCACAAAAATATCTGTACAGCCAGTATATCTGTACAGTATATTTGTCAGGTGAATAATGCTAACCATCTGCAGGATTGAGAGAAATTTGGAAGATTCTATTCTCATAATATTAAAAAGTTCGGGCACATCTGTATTTATGGAGTCAGCTGATCACAGCTGAGTGTAATCAGTAGTTTGTGATAATAAATGTAACAGCTGATACAAGTTAGGAAAAACAAAACTCATGCCATCTAAGAGAGAGAGACTTTATATGCCTGGACAAAAATAAATCCCCCCTCAGTCTGCATCACAGACCACAGTGGAATTTTTTTTTCAACTTTATTACTTGACATATGCATTGCTATACTTCTGTTTGTCAAATAAAACAAGACCCACCTTGTTACTCGTCCTCCGAGTCCTGAGAAAAAGCATTCCAGTTCCCCAGAGCAGGGTTGCCAGATCTCTGTGACAAAAGCAGTCCAGTTCCCCATTCAAAATACCTAAAAATTAATAAACCCCAATAGCATATACCAAAAACTATAGCCCAGTGACATAGACAAAACATACTAAATTATAGCTCAGTAACAAAACTTAAAATATGTAGATACAGATAAAGATACAGATATAAACATAGACTTTATTGACTTCAATGTGTTGTGTATAGTCATGTAAAACATGATTTAACCACTATGGAGACATCAGAACCTCATGTCTCCAAAATTGGCGAAGCACATTTTTTAAATAAACAGCAGATTTGAGTATGCGAGTTTTCTTCTCCGCCATTAACACTCGCTGGTTGGTGCGAAATGCATTCTAGGATACCTGGCTGCCTCAAGTTCACACAAGTCACCTCTGGATGCATCCTTGAGAAAAGGGGCGGAGCAAGAACACATCCTGGGATTTGAACTGTATTTGGCTAGATGTGAACTTTAAATTGGAACAGTACTTGGGCAATGACTGATGACGTTTCACAAGTCCACAAGAACACAAGTACAGACAAGAATGCATACTGAGAAGTGGGTACAGTCTTCTGTAATGCTTTGTAATCACACGTTGATGGATGGAGTTAGTGTAAATAACTTGTATAAAATCCTTGTAAATAGACACATTTGTAAACTGATGTTCAGCTGTTTTTTTTTTTTAATATTCAATTTATTTTTGGGTCATCATCATAAAAGCCCTGACAAACATTATCACAGGGACGAATATGGCTACATCTTTCATTTCATCAAGCTAAATGCTCATTAGAAACTGACATATTTGCGCTGTTTTAGTTTTGTAATATCGATTATTTTCTTATCCAATTTTGAGGGGAGGAGACACTGCCCCCATTGCCTCCTTGGAGGAAACGCCCCCCGACACACACACACACACACACACACACACACACACACACTCTTACAGTCTCCAGTTCACCTGTCCGGTATGTCTTTGGATTGTGGGAGAAACCCAGAGGAAACCAACGTCAATGCAGAGAGAACATAAAAACTCCACACAGGTTCAGCCTCCTAGAGCAGCTGGGACTTCAATACTCCACATACCTCATTATACTAGACATGCTGTTGATGGGTCTTTTTTATTTATTTATTTATTTATTTTATTCAGGAAATGATTAATGTTTTTATTTTATTTTATTTTTCACAAGTAAATTTTGTAAATGTTGATTTTTTTTTGTTTGTTTTTTTTTTTGCATGTAAAGAAATGGAAAGGGGATGCTGCTTTTCTCATTCATTATTTGTGCTGTAATACAATCAGTAAAAAATGAAAAGATGTTATTCATATCCTATAATGAAATGCTTATGTGACAAATCATTCAAACTTCAAAGATATAAATTCATAGTTTGTGTAATGCTCCTTGTTGTTAGTGTTTTTTATTATTATTAGATTAGTGTGTTATGAGGGAGTTTTGAAGATGAGTTCAACTATTTGGCCAAGATTCATATTGGTAATGCAGGCTGTATGTATTCAGATTTATTTCTTAAATATATAATATCTTCAACAGAATGTATTGATTTTTATTATTATTATTTGTTTTTGGTGGAATAATCACAATCACAATCTTGCCTTTAAGGGGGTCCTATTATGCTCTTTTACGGAGTCTTGATTTTGTTTTGGGGTGTACTAGAACAGGCTCTCATACTAGGTTGTTCGAAAAACACATTATTTTTCACATATTTTACATTATTACAACACCTCTCTCCCCAGTCTGACATGAACGACAGATAGATTCCTGTATCAAATGAAAGGCCCGCCTTCTCAAATACGAAATGTGCTGTGATTGATTAGCTGTGCCAGTCTGTGTTGTGATTGGTTAGCTGGGCCAGTGTGTGTTGTGTTTGACAGCACTTGGCGCCTGGTCAGGAAATGTAATGCACCTCATCATAGCCACCTGCTGTGAGCTTCAGTGTAAATATTGCGTCAAAATCAAATCAATTTGACCGCAATTTAAACCTGGATGTTTGTAATCACTCTAAGTTTGTCTGCCTTGAGAAAGCTAGCATGTCTCCGACATAATGATAACACTCTTTTGCCTTCTCTAGTGCAGCTCAACCAGGTCTCGACTCATTCGTCGATATTTGTGATATCACAAATCCCGGAAAATTTGAGATGTAGTCCAAACAAGTCGTTTGTTGTAGTTTTTGAGTGATTTATGTTAAATAAAATATCTCCTTTTGAAGTGCACTTTGAGCTTTGTGACTTTGCAGATCTTTTTTATGTTTAAACAACAACATTTCAGACTTACTAAAGTTGAAAAAGTGAAAAGGCATAATAGGACCCCTTTAAGTTATACATGTCTTGATGCTTTAAAGTGTAAAACAGTGACAGTGAAGCTGAAAAAAAACAGTGATTGTGACTGCTACACCCCTTCTGTGTCTCCTTCATGGTGAAGACATCCTTTGTTTGGAAATGCACATAAATGTATGGATAATGGTCTAACTTTATGTATCCGTAAACATGTTTCTCCTTGCAAAGGTGTAAAATTAAGTTAGCTGTCTTTGTGGAGGTTGGCACATCTGGAGTCACGCTGGCAACCATGGTGCTGGGCGGCTGCTCCTTCAGCACCAAGAAGATGGTTTGAGTATTTGCAGCCTATGTGTGGATGAAAAAAAGTCAAGCTTGATGTCATCCAGCATCAAGCCTGGTCTTCCAGCACGATGGTGGCATCATGATTGGAGGGCAAGCAAAAGGAAAGGCGTTGGGGGGCAGCTGTCTCTTCCAGGAGCTTTGGATCAAGTGGATGTTCCTGTCCACCTGCAAGCTGCAGCTGAGGGTGACGTTCTGACCAAGCACTGCTTTCTCCTTAGGGAACCCAACCAAAACCACACAAAACCTAACCTAACCAAGTTAAACCAACAGGAGCTTAACCAAAAACCACATGGAAACCAAGTAAAACCAACAGGAACCCAACCAAAAATCTAATAAAACCAACCAAAAGCACCTGGAAATACTTAAAAACCCTTCCCTTTTATCTGGGCTTGGGACAGCCACTAACAGTACTACACTGTTAAAGCCAGTGTTAGAGGCTTGGTTACAAATTTTTGTACTTTTTTTTGTACTTTAAAAATCGATATGTGTGTGTGTGTGTGTGTGTGTGTGTATATATATATATATATATTATATATATTATTTTTTTTTTGCATTGCACAAACCATTAGTTATTAACTTGTTGACTTTATAAAAATAAAGCTCTGTAGTACAAACCCGATTCCACAAAAGTTGGGACACAGTACAAATTGTGAGTAGAAAAGGAGTGGAATAATTTACAAATTTCATAAACTTATATTTTATTCACAATAGAATATAGATAACATATCAAATGTTGAAAGTGAGACATTTTGAAATGTCATGCCAAATTTTGGCTCATTTTGGATTTCATGAGAGCTACACAATACAAAAAAGTTGGGACAGGTAGCAATAAGAGGCCGGAAAAGTTAAATGCATATATAAGGAACAGCTGGAGGACCAGTTTGCAACTTATTAGGTCAATTGGCAACATGACTGGGGATAAAAAGAGCCTCTCAGAGTGACAGTGTCTCTCAGAAGTCAAGATGGGCAGAGGATAACCAATTACCCCAATGCTGTGTCGAAAAATAGTGGAGCAATATCAGAAAGGAGTTTCTCAGAGAAAAATTGCAAAGAGTTCGAAGTTATCATCATCTACAGTGCATAATATCATCCAAAGATTCAGAGAAACTGGAACAATCTCTGTGCGTAAGGGTCAAGGCCAGAAAAACCATACTGGATGCCCCTGATCTTCGGGCCCTTAGACGGCACTGCATGACATACAGGAAGGCTACTGTAATGGAAATCACAACATGGGCTCAGGAATACTTCCAGAAAACATTGTCGGTGAACACAGTCCACCGTGCCATTCGCCGTTGCCGGCTAAAACTCTATAGGTCAAAAAAGAAGCCATATCTAAACATGATCCAGAAGCGCAGGCGTTTTCTCTGGGCAAAGGCTCAAAAAGTTCTTTTTGGAAAACTGGGAAGTCATGTCATCCGAACTAAAGAGGACATGGACAACCCAAGTTGTTATCAGTGCTCAGTTCAGAAGCCTGCATCTCTGATGGTATGGGGTTGCATGAGTGCGTGTGGCATGGGCAGCTTACACATCTGGAAAGGCACCATCAATGCTGAAAGGTATATCCACGTTCTAGAACAACATATGCTCCTATCCAGACGTCGTCTCTTTCAGGGAAGACCTTGCATTTTCCAACATGACAATGCCAGACCACATACTGCATCAATTACAACATCATGGCTTCGTAGAAGAAGGATCCGGGTACTGAAATGGCCGGCCTGCAGTCCAGATCTTTCACTCATAGAAAACATTTGGCGCATCATAAAGAGGAAGATCCGACAAAGAAGACCTAAGACAGTTGAGCAACTAGAAGCCTGTATTAGCCAAGAATGGGACAACATTCCTATTCCTAAACTTGAGCAACTTGTCTCCTCAGTCCCCAGACGTTTGCAGACAGTTATAAAAAGAAGAGGGGATGCCACACAGTGGTAAACATGGCCTTGTCCCAACTTTTTTGAGATGTGTAGATGCCATGAAATTTAAAATCAACTTATTTTTCCCTTAAAATGATACATTTACTCATATAAAACATTTGATATGTCATCTATGTTGTATTCTGAATAAAATATTGAAATTTGAAACTTCCACATCATTGCATTCTGTTTTTATTCACAATTTGTACAGTGTCCCAACTTTTTTGGAATCGGGTATGTGTATATATATATATATATATATATATATATATATATATATATATATATATATATATATATACATATATATATATAGGTAATATTATATTTATGAACCGTACAGAATATTGTACTAAGCATTAAACCTGAAATGAACTTGGAATTTTTAATTTCAAAGGAAAACTAGGCTATGTTTGTATTTCATGGCACTGTCCATGGTCCTGAGGGTACCTGCACCTTAACATTTCCATTATTTTTCAGAGTGTCAAATGTCTTTGGCCAGACTTTTCCAGTAGTGGCACATCATCTCTGTGCAATACAGCACACACATACAGTACACATACACTCACTGGCCACTTTATGAGGTGCACCTTGCTAGTTCCGGGCTGGACCCCCTTTTGTCTTCAGAACTGCCATAATTCGTTGTTGCATAGATTCAAAAAGATGTTGGAAACATTCCTCAGAGATTTTGGTCCATATTGACATGACAGCATCATGCAGTTGCTGCAGATTTTGCTGGCATCGGGTATATATATGTAGTTGTAGTTGACTTACTAGGACGTAATGTATAAAAACATTTTACATGTACCAATCAGACAAAAATTATGTGGTGTAGTCAGATGATGTAACTCTGTAGTCTGTATATACAGTTATATACAAATTGGATTTTTTTTTCCCTGTTCCTTTTATTTTAATATTTCATTCTTATCAATCATAATTATTACTTATGATAATTGTTTTCAATACATTTTAGGGAAAGACTTTTTCCGCCTGGATCTCTCTCTGCATCATAAATTGTTGTAGTGCATGTTGTCTTCTGCTGGCCTTTTAAGTGAATGCAGTTTGTAAGAACTTACTTGCATTTGTGAAAGAGAAATTATTGTGACATTAGATATGTTGATAGTTCACTCTTTATTCATTATCTACAAAATACTTAAAAGACCTAAATGTTTCTTTCCTGATTACAATTACATTTCTAAAGATAGTATTTTATGTGACCAGGGAAACTTGCTACATACAGCTCAAAGCATGTGGAGTTAAGCAAAAATGGACTTTAAAACGAGTTTTGTAGTTGTTTGTTCCACTATATATATATATATATATATATATATATATATATATATATATATATATATATATATATATATATATATATATATATATATATATATATATACTAAATGTAATAAATAAGCCAATCCCCATGGTGTAGTGTGCCCTTTGGAGTGTACTTAATAACAAAGTGATTTGGGGTTAACTTGGGCAAACACTGAAAAATTATGGAAATGTTACATAGCCTAGTTTTCCTTTAAAATAAAAAATTTCAAGTTTGTTTCAGGTTTAATGCTTAGTACAATATTCTGTATGGTTCATAAGTGTAATATATATATATATAATATATATATAAAATACATGAATGTTGTAAATGTATCTTTTAGAGCAAATACTTTCTAATATGATGTAGAGGGTCACATAATTATGTAGCAGCTTGTTTTGTAACAGTGTGAGCCTCTTTTAAAAAGTTATTGAACTGGAAGTGAAGGTAGGTGTCTCTATGCAGAAATACAGAGATGCTGTAAATGTATCATTTAGAGCAAATACTTGTACTTTCAAGACTTCTGATATGATGAAGAAGGTCAGATAATTATTTAGCAAATTGTTTTGTAACAGTGTGAGCCTCCTTTGGAAAGTTATCGAACTGGAAGGTGTCTCTATTAAGAAACCCATAGAATACAGGGATGCTGTAAATGTATGATTTTAGGCAAATACTTGAATTTTTAAAATTTTCTGATATGTTCTACAAGGTCAGATGATTATGTGGCAGCTTGTTCTGTAACGGTGTGAGCCTCTTTTAAAAAGGTATTGAACTTGAAGTAAAGTTATGGTGTGTCTATGAAGAAATACAGGGATGCTGCAAATGTATGTTTTATGGCCAATACTTGTATTTTAAAGACTTACGATATGTTGAAGAGGGTCACATAATTACTTAGCAGCTTGTTTTGTAACCGTGTGAGCCTCTTTAAAAAAGCTATTGAACTGGAAGCACAGTCATGGTGTGTCTATGAAGAAACTTTGGGATGCTGCAGATGTCTGCTTGACGGCCGATACTCGTATTTCAGGGCTTCTGATCTGTTCTGCAAGGTCACCTAATTATTTAGCAGCTTGTTTTGCTACAATATGATACTCTTTTGAAAAGTTATTGCACTGGAATTTATGTCAATGGACAAATACATAGTGATGGTTCTTTTTGAACATCTACACTAAATACTTGTACATTACAGACTTGATGTGTTATTTTTTGTCAGATTCATATATTGCTACTTAGCATCTGTTCCCTTCTTTCAAAAGCTACTAAAGTGGATGACGTGTCATTGAGGAATCCCATAAAATCAGTGATGGTCCAATTAAATATATATGTGAGGCACAAATTCTTTATAAACCATCTTAAAGACAGTTTTGCCATAGTTTTCTAAATGTTCACCCAAAATGAACATCCTGTTTGCTGTCATGAGTTCTGAGTACTTGTCAATAATCTGATGGATTCAGTACCATGCAAAGCGATATTTTTTGCAGGACTGCAGACCACTGTTAAACTGTTAAGTCTTTATTATACTTAAAATAAACAAAGATGTCATACAATAGAAAACCATAAAAGATAGTTTAGACATTATTTTTATTCAACACCTGGAGACCACTGTTAAACTGTTAAGTCTTTATTATACTTAAAATCAGAAAGGAGAAAAAAAGGTGAATAAAACAAGACGTGGGTTGTAGTATGTTCTGTAGGGTCCAGACAAAATGTTCCAACTTGCTTCAGAGAAGGTGAGCCATGCTTTCAAAACCTAATGAAATAAATCATGTCATTGTTACAAGCAATACATCAACACAGTTCTTGTTCATTTTGAGGCAAATAAATAAATAAATAAAGTTGTTTTAACTGTCATTAACTATGTTTCAGAGATTACACATGATTTCCCACTTGTCTGAATTGTTACTACATGCGTAGACAATTTCACATGCATGAAACCTAATTCACGTACACACAAAAAAAATTCACGTGCATGAAAAAAAAAAAAAAAATTCACAAAAAGCAATTCACATGCGCAAAATAAAATATATATATTCATAAAATACATTTCACAAATGCAAAACACAATTCGTAGATATACAACTGTGCACAAAAACCTTTGAATGTTTAAAATGTAGGAGTGTCTGAATGTACAAATCGTCATTTACTACGAATCCACTCGGATTTGTGTGTGTGTGTTTTTGAGACTTTCCTGGCAGAGCTCTCTTCCCACGTGGGTCTGTCGTACTCTTTAGCCAATCAGATGCGAGCTTACCATTCAACCAATCATATCATAAGCCACTGAGAGTGCATTCAAGGAGCATGATTCTACGCACCTTTTGCGCCATATGGATTAATTAGAACGGAAATTAAGCCTTTACATCAGTAATCCCATAGAAAGTAAAAGAAATGGACACAGCGACCCAATTGGAACTCAATTGAGACAAGTGAAGCCCATTTTTAGCGATTTTTAGAACTTCTATTTCTGACGCGCAGACTCAAACTAAGCTTGATGACATCAGCAACCTGTCTGACAGATGTAAATCTTCTAGTAGCTGTGCGTGCAAACTGCCATCGTTAATCTTGCAGAGACGGCGAGTTTGAGCGGGGAGTTCTTTGGCGTGAGTGAGCAGGAGTAAGTATTCTGATTAATTATTTTCTATATAGTATTTTAAAATGAAACGCCAGGGCTTCTATGGGCTTCTCTCTTGACGTCTCCCCGATTGCCTGCGAGCTTCTGAATGCACTCTCAGTGGCTTATGATATGATTGGTTGAATGGTAAGCTCGCATCTGATTGGCTAAAGAGTACGACAGACCCACGTGGGAAGAGAGCTCTGCCAGGAAAGTCTCAAAAACACACACACACAAATCCGAGTGGATTCGTAGTAAATGACGATTTGTACATTCAGACACTCGTACATTTTTAAACATTCAAAGGTTTTTGTGCACAGTTGTATATCTACAAATTGTGTTTTGCATTTGTGAAATGTATTTTATGAATATATAATTTTATTTTGCGCATGTGAATTGCTTTTTGTGAATATATTTTTTTTTCACGCACGTGAATTTTTTTTGTGTGTACGTGAATTAGGTTTCATGCATGTGAAATTGTCTACGCATGTGTGAATCGTGTTTTTTGCGTGAATTCTGACATAAAGATTAAAGGTGCTGTATGTAAATGCCATTTTTATTGTGTCTAAAGGAAATTCTACAGCGTTACAAGTAAGTAAGTGTAAGTGATAACAATGTAAGTGATACTTGCTGGCACATCTGTAGTTGGCTACAGAATACTTGTCTGTTCGCACACAATGAAAAAAAAAAAACAACTCAAACTTTTTAGACGGTCCCTAATGAATTTCCAGCACTACATTGGACATTCAGCGGACATTCGCTTCTAAATATGCCATAAAAAAAATATTTGGCCATTCTGATCGATTTTGAAACCAATGAATTTGGTTCATAATGATGGGGCTGTCGCTGATTAGAATATGCCAAAAAAAAAACTTTATTGCACATATAATTTGAAAGTTATTGAACGCGGAAAATGTGGGAAAAGTTTGCGAATGTGCGAATATAAAACCGACTTTACCCAAGTACAGTATCCCATCACACACCTGTCTGACTGAAGATCCTGAGTTTTCTCCACTGCCGAGACCCAGCGTTTTTGCACGTTGTGTGTAGTATGCCATGTATAAACTGGAGACGACGTCCAATGCCAGAGGGACCCAATGGCACGCTGTCAATAGAGTGAGTAATGTGTTGTATTTTTATTATAATCGCAACGATTATAGGGTGCATTATAAACCAATTAATTAATTACGATTAATGCATTATATTTCAGACAGTGCAGATTGGTGGCGTATCGTGTGGTTTTGGAGTGGATGCTGAAGGGGGAATATCTGAGCAGAAGAAAGAAATAGAAAAGTTTTACACTCTTGTGTGGTGAAAGCCATCCCTGATAAATATCCATCCCCCTCCGGACGTTATGTGGGCTTCACAGAGGCAGACAATGCATTTGCAATGTTGTAGAAATTCGTATTGTACCGTTATAATTTGTCACAACGTTCTATATATTTTTTTTAAAAAATAATTTTTTTACTTGTAATGTAAGCCTTTTCCTTATTTTACAGGAATTTACATTTATCATTGATATATGTGCAATCAAGGACTTTCTGAAAGTGCTCCCTGTTGTCATAATGTAAACTTAAGTTTTCTTTGAATTTCTAAAATAAAAACAAATTGCCACTACATTTGCATTGTAATTTGCACTAATAAACAATCTGTATTTATAATGCCTTCATATTTATATATAGATATTTGAATAAAGAGTAATGACACTTTACATAAAAGCAAGCATTGTAAGTTTAATTTTCTTTAGCTGCACATTCACAAATGAACAGTATTTTTCAGCAATAAGGGAATCAAACAAAACTATAGTTGCAAATCAAAGAGAAAAAATAAAATAAAGGCCTAATATATACAAAAAAGACAACAAAAGCGGTGTAATTTTCAATAGATAACCTACAAAAAAAATTCTCAATTAAAGAATTTACCCTGTACAATTTTTGGTAAATACACCACATTCAGTCACTGAACAGACAAATTGGTGCTACTGTACAAGGCAACATCAATGATCACACACACACACACCACTAAAGAAAAACCACCATGGAATGTGGAATGTATTACCATTACTTTGTAAAGATAACTTACACCGTTGTCAGTCTGTAAAAAACTGATTTGAGAATGCTTTGAAACTGTCTTCATTAGAAGGTTTTGTCTGTTGCGCTATGTTCTTTGGGACAGGTTGTATTTCCAAATGTGAAGAAGAGTCCTTTAAATAATACTGCTGTCCATGCGCCTCTGAAGTACGTGACGTACGAGTTCTTCTCTGAAATTTTGAGTTGGGGACTCACAAAGCTTTCGGCCACCCACTGTTTAGAGTGTTTTGGGAACACTACGTTGAACCTGGGTGTACCTTAAAAGTGAATAAATTAATTAAAAGAATGCTCAATATTTTTTTTTAATGCATTATGACATTATAGTCATATATATATATTGTAAGTCAAACTTAGCAGTTTTGGTTCTGGCCTGTCTATGAACATTCTTGTTGTGGTCAAGCACTGCCAACTGGGTACGTGCGAACACTGAAGTGTACTGGAAGTGTATTCTTTTGGGGCAGTACTTCAGGAGCAGTGAATGGAACACTTCCAGCTTACCTTTATTAAAAATAAAAAAGGTAAATAAATATTGTTGGTCTATACATGAACATACATTGTACATATGTAGACTTACCAGTATGCTTGAAAAGTGCCATCTGCCTGAGGTCCTTCAGAAGACCCTCGTCTAAGACAAGGTTCTCTAAGGTAATGAATGCCCTGGAAGTTTGGTCGATCCATTTTTTTTTTCTTTGCTCCTCTAAGCTAAGCTCATTATGCATACATTTTTTTGGTTCTCCGTCTTCGATCCAGGAATGAACACCACAAATGTGTTGCATAAGTGACTTCCACCTTTTCATCAGCTCCTGACAAATTGAATATAAATATTTAAATGTGTTCTACAGTGTATTGTATTAAAAACAAGTTACAGAATCACAATCAGGAGTCGTACATCCGGGTCAGCCCCACAAGATGAACATGTAAACCACAGATGATTGCCAATACTCTTAATCCATGGCTGAAGTGCTCTGTTGTCTTTGTATCTGGACAGTGAAGCCAGTTTCTTGATCATTCCTATAACTAAATAAAACATTGTTCATCCTCATCCAAAATGTTTCGTTCAACATCACAGTCATTAGCTGTATCTGACTTTTTGGTACAGTTGAATGCTGAGTTTTTTTTTATCACTACATACCAGTATAAAAAATTAACATACCAGATTGCAGTAGGCATAGATTTCAAAAACATACCTTTTGCCACATGCCATACATCAAACTCGTGATGAATGTTTTGGTAGTCTACTTGCATTATCTTGCGAATTGATGGGGATCTGTCTGTTGTCACCACACTTACTCCAATGTTGTCATCTAGGATTTTGTTGAGTGCTCTCCGGAAACCAGTTGACTCCATTGCTACAGAGCTTGATGATTCTGTAACCTGTAATAAAAAATAAAAACTGTGGTTTATACTTGATAAAGTAATTATAAAATAACCAAAACATATTTCACTATTGTCATGGACACATACTTGCACCAGTTCAAACTGTACCACTTTGTCTGTGATGTCATCCATCAGGCTGTATGTGGTGTACTTTGCTGAATATCCAGGACTGTGTTGAGATATAAAAGAAATCCCACTGTCAAAGTTAATTGTAAATAAAAACTGCATAACATCACATAAAAAAATTATGACTAACATATAAAAGTACCTGTCTGATCTCCCATCTCCTGATAAATGAATTTCCTTTCTTGTTGTGCTTTCTGCTTTCAAAGTATCCAGTATGGTACTCTGTTGTTCTTTGAATACCTCATCATTTGCAGGTATGAGGTATGAAGACTGCATTGCATTAAAAGTTGTTTTGTGTGGTACCTGAAGGTTAAGCACAGCAGCCCATTCAGAGATGTCTGCATATGTGGACCCCGTAAACACAGTACTTGCTGAAACTAGAAGGTTGTTTGATGGCATTCCACGCACATCAGAACAAGATTTCCAGTGCCACTTATGTCCTTGTTCACATTGCCAAATAACGCTGATTCGGCTCCCTACAGATGTGATATTTTTCCCAGAGATCAGTGCACCAGAGTCTTGACATCTTCTAAATTGTTGCATCACAGCGCCATGGCTGTTCCTCCTCTTCTTCTGTTGTAGTGGTTTTAACTGAAGCAAAATTTTTAACTAGGTGGAACAAAAAAAACATAACACCTTTCATATCAGATCTATCTAATGAAAGCATGCTGATATTTAGGTAATCAGGCTCGCAGTCAACAGCAGCTGGTTCATCCTACAAGACAAAAGGAATTATTTTTAACAGTTTGTGTAGATACGTTTGAAAACAATTCATAAAATTTAACATTACAAACAACTGTATTCGATTTACAGTTGTTAGTGTTACCAGGACATGGAACCATTTTTATGCTGACATGTAAACTTAAGAACTGGTCGCATACTTACAAGCTGGCACCTTACAGGTGGAATAGCATAATATGTCCCAGATGTGGAGGGATATGTATGTTTTTCAGATGGCTGTGGACTTGTTAGTAGTAACAGCAAATGCTTGTGTGATGTATCTTCTTGTCCAGTGCATGTTTCAGCACCACAGCAGGTGTTGATTGTGGAACATCTTCTAGTCCGATGTCTGCACCAAGGCACTCTGTTTCTTGACATTCATCTGACTCGTGTTCTGTTGGCTGGTATGGTTCCTGTACGCTTTCCTAAAAAAAATATTGCTTGTCATTACAAAGTCAACACTAAGTAGAGCTTCACAACATTCTTACCAAATATATATTACTATTAGTAGTAGTAGTAGTAGTAGTAGTAGTAGTATCATTGACTGCACCCTTATGAGTAGTACACATAGTTTCACATTGGTTTGACTAGATATCTCTCTCATGTAAAACCATTCTTACCAAATATATGGTGCACATATAAATAAGTAGTAGTTATAGAAATGCAATTAATCCCCCCCCCCAAAAAAAAAAAAAAAAAAGGTTTTACTAACTTACATCAAAAACTACATTTTATTTCTCATTTCATGTAATGCCAGCTTTACAAATAGAAAGGACACAAACAAAGACGTTGTTCACACACCTCCGCTGGATGTGAATGGGTGTGTTGATATCCAGCCGAAGAGCAATCAACCAATCCTCTCCTGGGTATGTAAAATCATCAGGGGAAAAATGATCGCTGCAGACGCTCCACAACTTTAATAAATTAATGGGTGTGTTGATATCCAGCCGAAGAGCAATCAACCATAACTTCAAGAGAGAAGGATCAGAAAATGGGAATGCGTGAAAACTCACCACTCCCGGATGAGTTCGAGCGAGCATACGTAATTGTTTTCTTTTACGTCGGTTTAAAACATCCTGGATAAACGCAAAGTGTGTGAGTGAAGGAGGCTGTGAGTGTGTGTAGATGTGTGTGTTAGTTACAGGATCAGAGAATAACACCGTTCCTCTGTTACAGTCCAGATTCACTCTCACACGATCAAGCTTCTGTTTAACTAGAAAACCAAATGATTTGCCATCCTCATCATACTCCACACTCCAGACATCAGTGTTAAAGAAATCCTCTCCCTTCCTCTGGTTTGATGCTGCAGTTACTCTCAAACACTCTTTAAGCTCCACATCCCAGCTGTGTGTTCCTGAGTTAAACACAAATTACAGTCAAATCTCTCTCGATTATCAGAAAGATGATTTTCCCGCTCAATCTCACACTGTCACATCATCAGACAGGTGTGTGGATTTGTGGATAAAACTATCATGTTATTGTTTTACAGCTCATCTATTGATTCTTTGATGTGTGTTAAATTAAGGTCACAACTTAAAAATGTGGTTAGGAGAGATGAAAAAAATAACTTGTATGATGCTCATAACTTCTCTTCAGGAGATTTTTGAGAGGTCTGTAAAGAAGTCTTACAATTATTGGTGTTCCAGCTATATTCTACATAAGGAGAATGAGCTGATGCCCTGAGATAAGTTACGGGCAGGAGATATAGGGTACCAACTTGGAAATTAAACAGGTACAAATTTTCTCTGATTCCATTATGAATTAAATTATTGAACAATAAGTGATGTATTGTTTGTGGGCAAGGGTAAGGTGATGGGTAACGTAATATTTATTGTTGTGTAATGGGTGATGTACATTGTGGATTTTATGAACACATACAAGCGCGCACTTTGGCAGAATTCAATTCAAATAGTCATCAACAGCCATTAGTTCGGTAAAATTGAGCATCAGAATTGACAAATATGTTTTTAAGGCAGTAAAAAGAAGTGTGGAAATGTCAGTGAATGAACACATACAAACAAGAATAGTCACAGTATCAGCAGTGAAGGAGAGTGCTGGATTTTCGGTTTGCGCCGTAACTCACTTGAAGAAGTTCAGGCAAATAGAACCACCCATACTACGCAGCAATCATCCTTAATTGCAGAAATGTGGAAAAACATCTCTGGAGAGAACCTCATATTATTAAATTCGAAAGTGCTTTCCATATTTGGATCAACATTTTCTAAAATGTCGCGCGTCAAGTCATGCTCCCGTGCGCGTCTTACAGACTGCAACTTACAATCGCAACTTCATTGTGCTGTTACTCCTTTCGAGCCGAATTTCACAAAATTGGTCAGCTCCCGACAGCATCAAGTGTTTTATTTATGGGGAGTAGAATTATTAATTTATTTCAATGAATGTAATCGATTAAATATCATAATATTTAGGCTATAATATTATAAATCAGGTTGGTTTGTATTGATGACGTAATATGTAAATGATATGCGTGCGGCCCGCGAGACTTGCACTTGGACCATAGTGCGGCCCGTTGGGAAAAAAAGGTTGAGAACCACTGCCGTAGAGCATCGGTTTACAGTTCTTGCAAAAATCAAGTTATGATTTGTGTGTATGTTGTTATAAAAACAATTAAAACAGACATAAATGTAATCTGTTAAACTCAGTCTATTTTGCATTCAAACATTGCTTTAAATTCTTTCACCTGCCTCTTTTAGCTGGCAGGTGATTTATTTTAGCAGAGATTGTTTTCTGCCCCCACTATTTGGAAAGGCTAATACGAAAATACAAATTTATATGTGTGTGTGTGTGTGTGTGTGTGTGTATTGTCAGTATCCTATTACTGTACAAGGACAGTGGATAATAATAGTAGTAACGTTAGTAGTAATAATAAATCATCTTAGGGGACCTCGCTAGGTGGGACCCAACATAGACAGCCTTTTTTCTCGCGAACTTTGACACAAGACAAAAGTCTATAGAACAATTACAGAATAGATGTGTAAGAGTTTCAGATGCAGAATTACAAAAAGTACAATGTGGTGAGATGTAAACAGATTAATAATCATATGTCTTATTTTATATTGTTCTTGTTGTTCTATTGTTATTGTATTCTTCGTGGACCATCCTCTTCGTCAAGAACACCATCTTCATCGAGGAACATCACCTTCATCGACCATAATCTATTAATTATCCTATATTCATATATTGCCTAGGCCTATTCATTTCTAATAATCTATTTATAAAATTATTCATTGTTCTTTTTTAGCTGTCACCATCTGTCATCATCTGTCAGTAAGTTAAATCAACTACATAATCAACTGATTTTACATTGAAATGTACTTTTAATAATTTACAGTAAGGAGATTCTCACTTTGAAAATTGTATAAGTTAAAGATTTAAATCTAATATAGATGCAGTTTTTTTTTTTTCCGACGCAAGGCTAATCATTAAAGACCGTTACCAGATCTTTCGATGCGTGGACACCGAACCTCGGTACATTTTTTATGTTCAAAAATAAAATTAGTTTTTTTTCGAAAGACTAATTTGCTGTTTAAAAACCACTCACATGAATGTCTGCTTGTATCAATGTAGTCAGTTTGCAAGAATGTGTAGTGTCCCTGGTACGAAAATGATTTATGCGAGATGCTGGCATTATTATTATTATTATTATTATTGCAATAATAAGCGACAAAGATTATAGTACGTACAAAACAAACAGTAAAAAAGTATGTACAAAACATACAAAATACCTTTCAATAATAAACTACTTAAGGATTAATAGATAACAGAAAAAAAACAATATAATATAACAATTCTTAAGAAATGGACAAAGAAAAAAAGAGGGCACACAAAGATACAAGTATATTAGAGAAAAATATTAAACATGGCACAAGTTAGATGTTTTTTTTTTTTATAGCTTTCTTGTTAACAGACATTAAAATTGTATTTAAATACAACTTCAGTTATTGTTTGAAGATGTTAAAGTGGGGTTTACATTTACATTTTATAGACATAAAACTTTCCAATAAATACCAGGGTTTATACAAAAAGTTGCATTAAATAGATTCAAATTCTAAATAGAAACCCCCCAAAAAATGGGTTTATAACACAAATAGAAATTATACAAATTATTTTGGACAATCAGAGCATTAACATTATTCCAGAAAGACTGAACAAAGGGACACTCCCAAAACAAATGAGCTACAGTTTCAGAAGAAAATTCACAGGAAGAACAAGATGTATCAATGTCACTTTTAAATTTCTGCAGAAACTGCTTGACAGGAAAAAACCTGTGAATTATTTTCTAAGATATTTTTTTTTTTAACTTTATTTATTAAGAAAAATTTCTGAGGGAGTGACCAAACATTTGCCCACTTAATATCATCAAAAAGGTTGTTCCAATAAGAAATGGAGAAAAAAATTGAAATAACAAGGTCCAAAAATAAAGACCTGATTTTGTAATTGGATTTAGATGCTGGTGGGGTGAACGAGTCTTGAGAGAAAAATAGTGAGTGTGGCACTCTGTAGTGTTGCCAGATATAGTTATTACACATGTTTTTGTACTTGTTAAATGTTTATTTATCTAGATTTTTTTTGATATATAAAACACACACACACACACACACACACACACAAATATATATATATATATATAAATCAAATAAGAATATGGTGACATGTCAATCATCTATTCAACTCAAAACCTGCAAAGGTTTCCTGAGCCTTCAACATGGTCTCTCCGTTTGGTTATATATATATAATCTTGTTTCTTGTTTTTAATTAAAGTTATGGTGGCACAGTTTGCTTTGTATGCCGAGGTGAAGTACTACTTGGAGACTGGAAATTAATTACCATGAGGAGACAGTGAGATCTGATGGTCAAAGGAAGAGAGTTGTGAGACGTGCTTCAAAGAAGTTCAAGGTTCAGGGTAAGGAAAGATATAACAACTCCTGCAAAGCTATAATTTTCCCCCAGTTTTTTTTTAGTCTAGTACTGTAATTCAAGATTAAGTACAATCAAACAGTTTTCAAGCTGCAGTATGTTCACAATTAACAAAATTTATGTAATCAGCAAATGCATCATGAATCCATCTTCCTAACTGTTTGGTTGTCTTGAATAACTAAGTGTTTATATTTAGACTGTTGTGTGCTAGCATATTATAGCATATCAACATAAACAACAAATTCAAACCCTTTTTTTTAGAAAACATTAATATGCATGACACACAGTTCTGTAAATGTGTAATATGTGTATTATGTTTTTTTACAGATGGACATCTGTTTCTCAGTGACAAGGGTTCAAACCGCCTAGTCATCATGGATGAGAAACAAAAGGAAAGAGTCCTTCAAGAATGTCATCACAACCAAGGGGACAGGTGGACATCAAGGAAGGGCAAGGACTTACGATAAAATTGCGCAGTCCTACTACTGGCTAGGCCTTATGGAGGACATCAAACAGTGGGTAAGATGTATGGACAGTGTTTCATACTGATATTTTTCTGTTATGTGAAAGGTTTCTAACACCTAATCATGTGTTAGATTTACCACTGTCCACAGTGTCAGCACAATGACACTATTATAGCTCCAGTAATGCACCCTATTAAGGTGACTGAACCTTGGACCATCATAGGGATGGATTTGATGTGGCCATTTCCAGTCACTCCTCAGGGAAACAGTTATGTCCTCACAATGACAGACCTCTTCACAAAGTGGGTTATTGCTGAGCCATTGAAGAATAAGACTGCACCTGAGGTGGCAGCGGTGGTTTTGGACAAACTGTTTAAATTTGGAGCGGTGGAAAGAATAATCACAGACCAAGGGAGGGAGTTTGTGAACCAGATTATTATTATTTCTAACAAAGTTTTGTATTATTTGTAATATGCTGTGATTAATACCATGCTTTTCATACCTTTCTGACATCAGGTCAACGAGGACATGTTTAAAGTCCTGGGTGTGAAGCAGTGTGTGACATCAGCTTACCACCCCCAGTCTAATGGACAGGATGAGAGGACCAACCAGACCATTAAGAGGGCATCGTCTAAGTATTGCAACGACAAACAGAATGACTGGGACAAACATTTGAAGGGTGTGGTGTATGCTATCAACACCTCAAAACAGGTGTTGGAACTGTTCCACACTTGTATTGTTATATGGAGTTCATAATGGAGATGTAAATTTGCAAAACTCTTTTTTAGGCCTCTACAAAGTACACACCATACTTACTTATGTTTAACCGCCATGCACTTATGGCAGGGGTTCTCAACACAAAGCACGAATCTCAGGCAGATTGCTTTGCTGTTGAGAATCCCGAGGTAAGTATAGATGCTCGGATTGCCGAGGTGACAGCACTGCGTTCTAAGGTAATTTTGGTACAAAGTTGAATTGCATTGTCAAATAAATGCTATAATAATGAAATGCAAATTTGAATAACTTATTATACATTTTATTCATAAGGTTCTGAACAACATAGAAAATGCCAAGCAAAAGCAAAAGACCGACTACGAGTCCCGCAAAAGGAAAAATGTGAAATCATTTCACATCCATGAAGGGGAAGAAGTACTAAAAGCCAACAAGCGAAAAGAGGGGCGCAAAGGTGGACGCTTGGAGAGCAACTGGACTGGGCCTTTTGTTGTGAAAGACATTACAGAGAAAGGGCTGGCTACCCTTGCTGACAAATCAGGCAAAATTCTCTGTCAAAAAACAAATCTTTCACAACTGAAACCCTTTTTTGAGACGCAATATCAAGATGGATGGTGAGAAATGCCATGTATTTCTATTTGTCAATCTTTTTTAATTAAAATGTTATGTTTATCCTTCCAGTGCACTCCAGAGTCATTCCGTGCCTACAGTCAGACACACTGGAATAGGCTCCAGCATCTCTGCCTCACATCAACTGAACAAGTGGCTTGGAGAACGGATAAATGGGTGTCATTATGTTTTGCAAAATTAGTCATATTGTTTATACAATCAATTTCAGTGCACATTGGCGACCATGACTACAGCAAGAAAACAGACAGAACCGTGGCAGGGGGTGATGCAGTGTCAGGCAAGTTTCTGCTGATTTCAGAATTCAGTTAAGTTCAATTCATGTGCTTTTCTCAATACTTACTGTTGCAAAGCAGATTTAAATCAGTCATTTTAGTTCTGTTGTACCAAAGTACAAAGTTACAAAAGTACAAATAAAAAAATTCTATACATTTTAAAAATAATTAGTGAAAAATCCACTGTGTTCACAAACATCATTCCATTTTCCATGGATCTCTTTAAAAATCTTGGAGCTGGAAGAGGTAGGATAACAGCAGACTCCATTTAAATTAGAGAGATTATATAAATTATTATAATTTTTGTTTGTTTTTTAAATGAAATGTTTCTGAGAATTAAGGAGGAAAAGGATCGGAAACGTCCAGTGATTAAACTTTGCTCGATGTAAGGCCACACTGGAAGATTTTGAAACACTGTGTCCACAAAAGAAAAGTTTTCCATGGCTAAATGATTTTGTTAGTATTTATATTTTAACTACTTTTATCTGCTAAAGACATAATGAAATCACTTTATAATGTTAATATTGAACTTTTTTGCTCTATGTTTTTAGATTTCTGACACAAAAAGAACACATCTCTAAATAGTTTTTGCTAAGTGAGGCTTACAAGTGCATACATTCATTCTGTGGTGGCGATCCTTTGCTGGTAAGAAAGTTGTGGATGACAGGCTAATTTCTTTCCTGAAGGTAAATAAAATTAATTAATTCATAATAAAAGACAATAATTGCAGCACTAATTATTCCCTAAAAAAACAGGACCTTGATGAGAGTGACAAGGTTCTTCTTACAAGGATTGTTGGTGGAGAGAGCCCAGAAAAGGGAAATCACTTCATTTTGTGGGTATGTGGTGGTATACAAGAGATTTTTGCTCCACACTGGTTAATACCTTTAGGGTAAAGCCTTTTGTGTTTGCTTCTTTTTTTTTCAGGTCTTGGATGGTTTGGTCAGGCAGATTCGAGTATATGACTCCCTTGGTCAATACAAATCTATTTCAAAGGAGGACATGGCCATACTGAGGGATTCCATACATTGCACTGCCACAAAATTCTAATAGGTTGTTCCCTAAACACTATATATATATATATATATATATATATATATATATATATATATATATATATATATAATTTTTTTAATATTTATTTTTAAAGCAATGCATTCAGACATACATGGGACTTGCAGAATTGGACTGTTGAGTTCCCAGCACAGTGGATGCAGACAGACTTTAACAACTGTGGGGTTTTGGTTTGTACAGTAAGTTAAATAAATTCATGTTTGCTATGATTTGTGTATCAAACATAAATTACTGAAATATTTTTTTCTCTTTCATTAGATGGCAGAAATGGAAGTGAGGGAGAAATGGACCTCTCTCAAAACAGAGGCCTTACTGACAGATGATCTGTGGCATCTGTGCAGATATCATGCTTCGTCACTGTTCAGCACATGACATACAAGAAGTTTGTCTCAAAAGTGTGTCATCATTAAAAACAACAAAAGGCAGTGCATGTAAAATGGTATCCAACTGTAATTTTCCAAATATAGGACAATTGAGGAGGTGGAAAAAATAGGAATTGTTTCTCTTATCACTGATTCCGAAATACAGGTATATTTATGACAACAAATTTAAACAATTAAAAATGTATATAGTTTTCAGTACTAATAGTAATCAGTGTTTCAGGAGATCTTCCAAGTCATTCGGCAAGGTTCAGTAAAATCAGCGTGGAACAAATGGTGGCAATCAAAGACTGGAAAGGTGTCAGCTCCCAAAAGTTTCCATCCTGCATTGGCGGACGACCTAATAGAAAAAATAAAGAATGTTCTGTTGGAGTCCAAAAAGGAACAGATGCCTGAAAACATGCAGATGATTTTTGATTAATTGATTCCAGTGGTACAGTTTCTTTAAAAAAAAATGTATTACTTGGCATATTTACTATATAAAAGATCAATAATTTGTATTCTTCCAAACAGATTAGCATTCTCATACTCAGAAGAACTGAAGGCTTCAGTAAATTTTGGGCTGAGATGTCATATCTTGTGGAGTGTGTCATTAAAATTTCTATATAAGGTCTCCAACACTAACTCTCGACAGACGCAGCAGGACAAGTGAGTGCTTTTGTATTTACGCTTTTCCTTACTAATCTGGTAGTTATAATTTCTTAAAAGCAATGTTATTTTTTTTTGTTATTATTATTTTTTTATATTTATGTTTTGTAGAAGTTTGCCTGCCTTCACCATTACATCCTGACAGCCATGGAAAGAGAAGTATCGGGAAAGTCGGGGATAGCACCAACAATCCCGGCTTAACCTGCACACACACACACACAAACAATAAAACACACAAACACACACACACACACACACACACACTAAGTTTATAAGTGCCAAGTTTTAACATGTTGTTTATGTTTTTCACGTTTCTTATGTTTTAAAGAAGTCCTTTGCCCGGCTCCATCATCGCCTCGCTCCATCAGCCGTGCCAAGATAAGTATCATTGAAATCCGGGAGCGCTGAGTCTTCGGACTTATCCGTTGCAGCCCATGCAGCTTATGCATATGTATCATACCATATGTACAGTTTTTAAGTGCTGATTTTTTTATTTATTTAGTCTTTATGTTAGGCCTATATATTGTAAACTACGTCTCTACACAGCCGCTGCAAGAGAAGTTAGAGCTGACTCGTTTAGATTTGTTATCAGTCAGGGTTTTTTTAAAGTGATGAGTTTTGACATAGTCTTTATTATTTATTTTTATACTTATATTTTACAGAAGTCCTTCGCCTGCCTCCACCGACTTGTCGTTACGCAGGCGTGCCAGGCAGAAAAAGTCAGGGAGCGCTGATTCTTCCAACTTAACAATTTTTTGTCAAGTTTTGCATATATATGTAAAGTTTATAAGTGCAGATTTGTTGCAATGTTTTTTTTTTCCTCTTTATGTTAAATAAAAGATAAACATGAAAAAAAAGAGTCTTTATTTATTTATTTTTACTTTTAGGAATTACAACTGCAGTCAGGGGGTACAAAAAGTAAAGCAAATAAACTGACATAAAAATACATATACATAATCAGAGACAAATTTAAAAGTTAAACAAAGATGTGAAAATGTTTACAGATTGAAACGCATTAAAAATAGAGGCTTATTTCCTCTAAATTTACATTTATGAATACTAAATTTAGCTAACAAAAGAAGCAGATTAATTAAATAATATTCCTGATGGTAAGATTTGTCATAGGAGAAAAAAACAAATAATACATTTTTAAAGCACAGTTGAAAGCTGGGCATGATATGAGCCTTAATAAAGGAACAGAAATCTGACCAAAAACAAACTGATTTTCTGTTTGGAGAGAAATTGTGTTTATAGATTAAATTCCAAGAAAGAAGCATCTGTTTATGAAAATTAGATAGTTAGATAGGCAGCGTCAGTCTATGAGGCGTCTACGTATAGTATGTCTATGTTCAAACAACTATGTACAAAAGCTAAAGCAGACCGCACATTACCGTGAAACAAAAGAGACATGCTGATGTGTGACCAGTCCACTTCAAACCCAAGACATGTCCTCAGAAGGCCCACTGAGCCAAAAGCTTAGAGATCGAACCTCTCAATTAGCCTGAAAAATAGTAGTAAATAAAAATAAATAAAATAACTTATTATAATTTACCAGTCAGCAGATGAGCGGACAGGTGCAAGATTCCAAAAAGAAATTAACAAGTGTCCATGTCCACCTTGTTATTGTCCTCTTCAGGGCAGTAAGGATCACCACAGACCTCATCTCATTGAGCTGAAAGGATGGAGACTGTAGCCGTTGCCTTTCCACTGCTTTGTAGCGCTGCAGAATATGTCTGCCATGACAGTGAAGTAACAAAATCCTCCGCCTTTTGAGGAGAGTTGAACATCATCTGCTCACATTTGTGCCGTAGTTTAATTACTGCTGGATATGTGAAGAAGGGCTGGAGATCAAGTGCTGTCATCTTCTTCAAGACTGGATGCAAGCTCTTTCTCTTGGTAGTTGTGGCTGGACTAAAGTCAGGAAAAAATAGTAGCGTGACATTGTCCTGCGCATGTTTCACCAAATAAGCCTGCCGAGCACCTTTCAGGATCGCCGACCTGTCATGCCATCTTAGTACACAGAAGATGAGAGTACGTGGCTGATTTGAGTTTTTCCTTCCGTCATACATGCTAGGCCTTTCAGTGAGGGGATCCATTTGGAAAGATAAGCTCTGAGGAAGCCCACTGCATCTGAGCCGTCCGCCCCTTCTGGCAACCCCACCAGTCATACGTTATTTCTCCTGCTCCTATCTTCAATGTCCGTCATTTTTTTAGTGAGTTGTTCCAGCTGATTTCTTAAGTTTGTGGCTGTCCTCCTATTGTTATGTGCAGCTGCTTTAACGCAATCGACCCGGTCCTGTATCTGTTTTGCTGCGTTGGCTAGCTCTTCAACTTCTGCTTTTAACTCTTTTTACAGAATTGTTGGTCGTTTGTATGTCCAAATCGCGGAGTGCTGGAGTTAGTACAGAGTCTATTGCTTCTCTTACCTTCGAAGCCACAACCGAATTGAGAGCACTTTGTTGCTCTTTGAGCACTAGCTTGATACCATTAGCTGTAGCAGCGTCCGGATCCTCTCTGGAATGGCGGAATCTTTGAAATTTTTTATTGCCGATTGTTCAATCACTCTTTTCTGAACGTCCTTGACTCCTGAGGTGCTCATAATGGGGTAGGTAAAGAGTTGTTCACAATTTACTGACAGGATATATATAATATCTGACAAAGTGAGCAAAGCGAAGGACTATGCGTGCAATGCTGCCAAAGGGTCACGTGATCTCCCATCTCGTGTGGTTTTACGTATCCTGACAGACTGAATCTCTTGTCATTGTGTCAGCACTGAAAAAGTTTTTTTTTTCTCCAGTGTGAATCCTCTGGTGCATCCTCAGATGACCATCTGTAAAAAAAGGACTTCCCACAATCCAAGCACATATGATTCTTCAAACTACGATGTCGTTTCTGGTGTATTTTAAAACTATCCAGCAGTGAAAAACTCTTTCTACACAAAGAACACACATGAGGCTTCTCCTGTGTATGAACGTTCAGGTGCCTCTTCAGGTAAATAAAACTCAAATGAAATCTAACAACAAATACAACTCACAAACAATTCAAAAGCAGATGCCTGTTTGAAAATCCCCCCACACTGACTGCTTGTACGAAACTCTTCCCACAATGACCACACGTTTGCAGCAGATCTTCAGTGTGGATTTTCTTGTGATCCATGAGGTCTATTTCTTGTGTGAAACTCTTCCCGCACTAATCACGTGTGTGGCTTCACTCCATTATGAACTGTCATGTGGTCTTTAAGACTTTGTTTGTATATGAAACTCTTCCCGCACTGATCACATGTGTGGGGCTTCTCTCCAGTGTGGATTTTCATGTGTTCAATAAGGTTTCTTTTTAGTGTGAAACTCTTCTCACATTGATCACATGTGAAAGGCTTCTCTCCAGTGTGAATTCTGATGTGACTTCTTTTGTATGGGAATGTTTTTCCACACTGAGGGCAAGTGAAGTTTTGTTGGCTTTTCTTCTCGGTACTAATTCTGAGCAACTCAAAGATTTTTCTCCATGTTTGACATGATGATTCTCCTCCGCTTTATTCAGTTCTTCACTCTCTTCCGTCATTTCTAAAATGAATGTAAAAAAGTTGCATTTTAATCAAATCACAAAAAAGCTATTTATTTATTGTCCTACAAATGTTAAATGTTACTGTACTTAAGTACAGAATAAAGGATATTTTGCAAATTCATTTTTGATCAGTTCAGTTTGCAAATTTTAATCTTAAATTTTTATTTTATCCTTTATAAATATTTTTTGGCTCAAGTTAACATCATTAAAAGGTGATAACAAGCAGTTTGACATGAATATAAAGTGTGAAAGTGTGAGTGACAGAAATCTCCTTACCTTTTTAAAGGCACAATATGTAAGATTATCGTAATAAAATGTCCAAAAACACTTGTACAGTGTGATATATTTCATGCAGCTGTGCACTTACGTTATCCCAAAAGTTCCCAAGGATTTGTAAATAAATGGCTAAATAATGGCTCGTCACGGTTCACTGTTGCCTATTGATGATGTAATATCAACGCTATCGGTTTCCGCTTGTAGAAACTGGCAACACGTGGACAAAAATGCTGTTGCAGTAAAACTAAATCCATTACAGCAGTCGCGAATAAAATGAAATGAAAAGTGTTTACTGCAGCATTAAATTTAGATTTGCTCGTCTTTGTTGTTTTGAAAAATGCGACCTCTAGAGCTAAAATTTACATATTGTGCCTTTAAGTGGCTGCTTACACAACACCATTTTCAACTGAAAACGGAAAAAACTTTATGCGTTTTAGCCATTCTTTACACAAGCTTTTGAAAACAATGCTTTAATCATCTCAGTGTAAACTACAAAAATGTGAATTTGTGAAAGCAGTGATGCCATGCGCATGGGTATTATGTCTTCACAGGGTATTTCTTGACAAACTGGCATTGCCATCTACTGGCCTGGCGTGCATAATACTGCCTTTTTTTTTTTTTTTTTCGCAGATCCATGTGAATGAGATAATTTTGACAATGCTGTTGTCTGTTTTTAGTACATCTCTGTTATGTAAACATACACAAAGTTCCTGATCCAATGAGGTATTCTTGGTGATACTATCCAAGTAGTGACAAAAATGGCAAAACGCTTGTTTTGCTAAATAAACATGAGTTAGACGGATGTCCTTAACTATTGTGCTTCATTTAAAAAAAACTTTTAGTTCAACTCTGCACTCTCTTCCATTTCACTGCACTGTGTGTCACAGGGTTTCCCATACACTGATTTATTTGTGGTGGCCCGCCACAATATCAGCTAGGGCTACAATGCACGATAAATAGCATGCAATATTTATTTTTGACAACCTGCGCAAAACCATGCAGAAAATGTAATTGTGGTTTTTGCGCAGCTTGTCAGTGAACAATGACTCTGGGGTGCGTTTCCCAAAAGCATTGTTAGCCAACTATGGTCGCAAGTTCCGTCGTTACCAACGTGGTTCCAGACACCCCAACCTGCAAAAAGTCATTTCAGGGAGGTATCCCGAAGACAATGTAGCCTTCATGTAGCCTTGGAATGACAGCGCTTCAGCTTGTGTAATATTCAAAATTCACCTCAAATTTACCGACCCTACGCCCTTTACCTCTCAAAAACTTCACCATCCACTATTCAGAGTTATCGACCCTATGCCCTGTTCCTTTCAAAGATTTCACCATCCACTTTGAGTGTCTTGGAAGAAAGTTGTGGTGCGTAGATCTTACCTAATTCACCTTTAAATATATTTTTTAATCACAAATTCATTTTGAAACTATATAGCAGCATGGTCCTCGCAATTATTGTCCCTTCGAAGTGCCCTCTGAAAGCATTAATCATGCCGACTGGAATGCAGCCTTCATTTCGTTTGTGCGAAGAAAAGGTGAGTTTGTCAAGTGAGTATTTTAAAACATACATAAACGCTTATTTCTCATATAACAATATTGGTAAAACAGTATGTTAAAAGTTTTCTCTTATATTAAATGTTAACGCTCAAATCACAGTATTTTAAATGAATGTACCCAAATAAAGTAACACAAATGTACCTATAAATGAGTGATTTTGTTGTTTTTACAGAATAAGAATATAGAATATTCTCTACAAATGAGTGTGTAAGTATTTTTTATATTTGTTCACACACACAGTATATACACTGTTTGCAAAAGTATTTTTTATTTTTGTTCATTTAAGTCTGCGGGGCAGGGGGCATATTGGCAAATAAACAAAATATTTAACAGATGTTATGTCAGATTAAAAAAATGGTTTAAACTCCAATGGTGGCTGGAAGCTGCACAGGTGACAGGAGGTATGGGTGAAGAAGATATCCACTGTCTCCCAGCAGCCAGCTATCACCAAAGCCACCCTCTTCAGCCACCTGACAAACTGCAGAAGTGGCCCACACAAAAGAGTCATGTGTGCTTCCAAGCCATTTTGCTACAATGTCATTGAACATCCCCTTGTGATCACACACTATTTGATCATTAATGGCTGGCTCCTGTATACTCCACTGATTTTCGGAAGTATATACTAGTTCCACTTGAGGGTAAAATACACTGCATGAAAAGAGGTGTATCCGTACTAGGAAACTCCTGTATACTCCACTGATTTTCGGAAGTATCTACTAGTTCCACTGAGGGTAAACTTCTAATTCCACCAAGTTAGGAAACTCCCGTAATGATACCAATTCGGATGTATCTTGCTGAAGGGATATCCCCGTGGTATATGCACCCATTTGTTGCCATGGCAAGTAATCCCCTGAAGAATGTTGTCAGGAGACATTTTCACACCTCAAGAGCCCTTTCACTTCACACCTTGACACACCTCTGCTGTCCTTATTGGTGTTTTTTTCTCAACATTGATTGGTTGTTTTAAAAAAAACACACCCCAAAACCCTGACAACTATTGGGACAGTGACCTGTCAATTTCCTGATACTAGTATTTGATTGGTCACGGTTTTCATTTAGCCCAACCCAAGCCCTCATAGCATAGTGACTTGATTGGTTTGGCCAGCTATGTTAATAAACCATAACCACCCCACCCACTATACAACCCAACCCCCTCAAAAATGGAAAACAGAATGGATACAGAATTTCTTTTTATTAAAATTAAACCCAAAACACTTAAAGCATTAAATATATAAATAAAGCATTAAAATATATAAATAAAACTATAGGAACTGTACAGGGGAAAAAAGTACTTTTATAAAATTTAACCAAACACAAGCAATATTATAACAGTTAGAGAATATAAAACGAAATAATATGTACACAAAGCAAAGTACTTTTATAAAATTTTACTAAACACAATCAATATTATAACAGTTAGAGAATATAAAACTAAATAAACTACTTAATATGTACACACAGCACAAAGTATTTAAAAATGTAACCAAACACAGCAAACACACACAATATTAAAAAGAAAATAAGTTGCAGAATATGAAACTAAAAAAATCTAACCTAATAAGTATACAAAGAATAAGATAAAATAGAAGAGAATAAGTGAAAATGTGCAGTTTGTGGTGCAATTATTAAAATTGCAAAACCAGTGCAGTTTAGTTAAAGTTGAAGAAAGGAAGGTCCATCATGTCCATTTCCATCAGCCTTAACACGCTGATGATGCAAAATAGTGTAGCGCATGTCTGCCTCCAATCTGCGCTGAAGCTCCTCACAAAGTTCTGACAATTGTGGGTTCCTGTGAGATGGAGACCTCACAATCCACACTGGCCTTCCATCAACAATGGCATCCTCCTCGTCAGACATCAGCTCCACTGTTGCAGTCTGCCAAAGCTCTCTCTCTGCATCGGTTTGAACAACCTTGGACCTGGAATCCAGCAACTGCAAAACACACAATGTGTTAACCACTAAAAACACCCAGAAATGTATCAAACTTAAAGGAATAGTTCACTCAAAAATGAAAATTCTGTCAATGTACTCACTCTCATGTTGTTACAAACCTGTAAATGTCTTTGTTCTGATAACCACAAAAGATGGAATGTTTATAATCCAACCAATCATGAGCCCCATTGACTTTAAAGTAGAAAAAAAATACTATGGAAGTGATTGGAGCTCATGATCAATTTGATTTCAAACATTCCTAAAAATATTTTCTTTTGTGGTTATCAGAAGAAAATAACAGAATTTTCAATTTGGGGTGAACTATCCCTTTAAAGACAAGTTGATGAATTTCTACACTTACCCGTCTTTTTCCTTCGTCGGTTTTTACCTCCTGTTTTAATGGCATCTCTTAGCTGGGACTTTCTGGCTGAGGCAAATTGTACTTTCTCCGAAGTGTTCCAAAGTATGTCTTGCAACACGCTGAATAAAATAAAATTCAGATAAGTGACAGAAACTACACTATTGAAATCATAAGATGGACAAAATATAAATATAAAATTATGGACATTAAAATTGTTAAACAAACATTTTAAAATTACCTTGTATACACTCAGGGTCTGCATCTGCAAAAGTTGTTTTCAATTCCTCTAGCAGATAAATCATGACTGCTTGGTTTTGAGGCGAACTTATTCTGTGTGGAAAGAGAGAAGTGTGTCATTAAATACATTTAAAAGGAATATGTAAAACCCCATAAACAGCATGGCCCACAAAGGCCAAATAAACATAGCAGAAAAACAGCAGTCTTACCCAGTTTGTGGATCATATTTATGAGGGTTGTTTTCCGAATTGTGAAGGCGCCTTACAGCTTCCTGTAACATTGAATGAAAAACCGCTTTAATACATGCACACATAACGTTACATTGGCTGGAAACAAAAGTTTTCAAACGACGTTGTGTAACTTACAGACGTGACAAACTGTTAAAAGGCCGGACAACTACAACAACGAAAGGGTCAAAAATAATTGTTTAGTCAACGTGATGTATAATTTAACTGTTACTAATAGATATGTATAATAAAGGATAGATGTCTTACGACGGAGTCTCTAACCTCATCACCTGGCGGCCATCTTACCACGTGGAGCTCGCTCGCAGCATTGTGTTTTAATGGTGCATGTACATTTAAATGACCATAACTTGCTAAATTTTCTACACAATACTACGAGTGAGCGAGCGAGCTCCCCGTGGTTAGATGGCCGCCAAATGCGGTGCGGGCCAAACATCTAGCCTTTATTATACATATCTTTACTACTATATTGTCCGCTAAAATAAAACTCAACTTACCGCAATGCCCACGTTGTGCGCCCTCTTTATCCTTTTATTTAATGGCTCTTCCCGCGGTCTTTGTTCCTCTTGCGGTCTTTGCTCGTCAAACTTTCGCTCAACAGCACAAAGACGCTGGATAGCATCTTCGAGAAGAACAGTGTTTGCAGCTTGCTTCTCCATCAAACCCTCAAGCTGACGAGACAAAGCGTTCTGACCGGAGATCAGCTGTTTCGTTAAATCATTTATGCTCATTGGGCTTGCTGCTGGTTGCAAAGCCCTATTACTCACGGGAGTAGTAAAACTCAGGTTTCTTTTACACGCCATCACAAACAATAGTCAGTTTCACCAAGTCGCAATTCGTAAAAAAATGACTTCCGTACACAATGCCGACAATTTAAATTGTGTTCGCGCGCGAATGATACTGTAATGTCATTGTTGCATTCCCCTTACGTCACCGACATAATGGCCGGAACACTGTTATGAGTGGATACTTTACAAACACAACCTTCTCCATTGGATGCTTTCCGCGACACCCCGCCCACCGCTTCCATATGGTTTGTATTTATATCTGTAGGAAAATGATACTGTCTGATATGTTGCATGTCATCATGGAAGAGCGTTTGAGGTCGTCAGTGGATTTAGTGAGAAGAAAGAGAGCACGGCGGTTTTGTGATCACTGCAACGATTGGCTGTGTCGCTTGATATGATATACCATAAGTTATTTTGATATAGCAATTAAACTTACATAAAATTTATAATATGTGTCCCTGGACCACATAACAAGTCATACGGGTACATTTTTTTTTTTTTTTGAGTTTTACTTTATAAATATTTGGCAGCGATACAACAATAAAAAACGGCAAAAAAAAAAAAAAAAAAATATTGAGAAAATCCCCAGTTGTCCAAATGAAGTCCTTAGCAACAAATATTAGGCTACTAATGATAAATATATTTTTGATAAATGTAGTGATCTTCACACAAACACCAATAAATATATTTACATTACTATTATTTTTATGGAACTTTTTTAATATCCTAATATTTTTTAATAACAGAAAAATCATTATTATTTTTTTTCAAAAAAATTATTTTGATCCATTTAATGTATTGTTGGCTATTGCTATTGCTACAAATATAACCTACATGTGCTACTTATGAGTCTTACTTATGTTTTGTGGCCCAGGGTCAAATGTGACACGGATATATTATAAAAGACCAACTTTGGCCTGCGTGCCCTAGTTTCGGCACCTCTGGACTAGAAGTACAGTAGCTGACAGGTATCTGCAGATATTTTTACCCAAGTTTGTCAGTCTGTATCACCCAACATGTTTTGCATTCACATGTGAAAGACTTTTAGATTATGGACCTGTCTATTTATTTTCTTTGTTTCTATTTTAAAAGATTTAATGAAATGTTAGTGTAGAATCAAAATAACAATAGAAACAGTGAACTTCAAATCATGAGACATCAGCAAAAACAAGCAGGCTTTAAATTTCACTGACTTATGAATATGGTACTGAATTTATCAACATCCTAGCTAGCAAAATGTGTTACATGATGTTTTTGAAACAAAATGTCTCATTTGAACTGCTTCTTTTATATAATGAATGCAGCATTGAGAGATACGTGCACAACATACTGACATAGGGCAGTTGGAGACATGTTTTCAAAGTGTTGGAAATATATATTCTGAAATAACATTTGTTGCATTCCTCTAGACTACATTAAACATGAAAAGTCAGAGACATAATTTTCACATATTAAAATGGTAATTGTGTCCATTGAATTTCAGTTAATTTGAATGATGCTAAGTTTCTTAAATAGACTAATTAAATTATATTAATAATAAACGTATTTAGCAAACACAGTTTTTATGTTCCACAATACTGTATGTGCTGTCTTTACAAGACATTGTTACCACCCCCCCCACCCACACAGCTCTGAAAACAGAGAAGGCACCTCTTCCTGGGGGTCATTAACATATAAAAAGCCCTTCACACCTCACACCCACCCCTCCTCACAACCAGCTGTAAGGATTCCTGGAAACTTCCACCAGTTCCTATATACATCCACATACGTAAGGTTTCTGGATGTTTCACGAGTTTACTTCTGTGTATTACCTTTCCAAGCACTCTGCCTCATTTATCCCGCAAACCTACAGTTTAGCAGAGATTTCCCATCCCGTATTTGTCCGTTTCTTTCTGCTGCTCACTCATTCTCCTGCTCCCATCAGTGATGCCAATAACTCTGGAAATGTTGTCAATACTGTTGATTGGCCAGCTGGATTTCTTCAGGAGCTGGGGGGGAAATCAGGATGTTCTTCATAAGCTGTAACAGCAAAGGTGTAACTGCTGTCACAGTTTTGCTGACTGAAGATTTGCTGAGCCCCAGGCCATCACCCATCACCTCCATAAAACTTCCAACAGCATAATAATGCAGTGTAGCTAACAACTGACATTGTTTTTTCTTATGGCCCTCTGAAGACGTGAAGCCTGATGTTAGAGGCCCAGGCAGGAGGGGGCCTGATGTTGAAGGGCCAGACTGGAGAGGGCCTGTTAGAGGCCCAGGCAGGAGAGGGCCTAATGTTGGAGGCCTGAACTTTGAAGGCAAAGGCCTGGTTGATGCACATGTATCTGTACCTCAAATAACACTTCCATCCCAGCTAGAATTTTTTTGTTTTAAAAATGTTCTAAGAACATTACCATGGATTGTTCTAACAATGTTTTTAGCGGGTAGTTTTATTTTTGTTCCCAGAATGTTCTCTCAAAAGATAGGATAACATTCTCTAAAAAAATTCTAAAAATGTTTATTAATAACATTATTAGAACATTATCCCCTAACATTCTAATTAAGATTTAAGCAGAGGTTTTGATGTTGATGTCTGTTTAAAAGTAATAGTTTGGTTTTTGATGTCACCATAATGGTGGTAAGTGTTGGCTTTAGTTGTGGTTACTTACTTGACTTGTCAGTGTTGTTTTTTAGCTGCTATGATTTTTATTATGGCAAAACCGCAAGAGAACATGTGGTTAGATGATGTTGGTTACTTGCTGATGATTAAACAATCACCACATATGTGGTCTGGTTACCTGGTTTCACCCAATCTAAAAAAAAAAACAATTTTCATATTATTTATTAAAGTGACTCAATGGGGCAAAAGGCTGAGACCCAGCTGAATCTTAAGCAGATAATTTCAGGAATTTGAAAAAAAAAATACTTTTCTTTGTCACACAAACATCAAGATTCAGTGTATGAATCTCTATAATGGTGACATGCTTCATGCTGCAATGTATTCTGGGTATTCTGGGTACATCATACAAAACTCATCCATGGCACCCAGAATGCATTGCGGCATGAAGCATGTCACCATTGTTGACGTCTGGCTTGGGAGGTTGCTGAGCACGGCGAGCCTGTCCCCAATCCCTACGAGGGGGAGCATGGTCCGCCACGCTCTGCTTTTTAACCTCCCTGGTTTTTTTAAGGACCGGGGCGAGGCTGGGTGGCTGATGGCCCCTCCCCTTGAGTTCGGCGAGGAAGAAACTGAACGAACGCTTCTTCATGTTTTTTTACTTCCCTAAACCTGTCGACGACAGTATTAACCGAATCGCCAAACAGACCAGATTGAGAGATAGGAGAGTCTAAAATAAACAAACGTTCCTTCTCTTTAATGCCCGTCAAATTAAGCCACAGATGCCTCTCTGTGCTGACTAAAGCTGACATAGACCGGCCAATGGCACGACGAATCGCCAAACAGGCCAGATGGAGAGATAGGCCCTTCAACAGGTCAGCCTGGTATGCCTGTAACACTGCCATACTGCCCAGACCAAAACCCTTCAACAGGTCAGCCTGGTATGCCTGTAACACTGCCATAGTGTGCAGCGCAGCACCAGCCTGACCTGCAGCTTGGTAAGCTTTACCCACTAGCGATGATGTTATTCTACAAGGTTTAGTGGGGAGAGTAGGTTTCTTTACCGAGGATGCAGATTCAGGCGAGAGATAGCTCGCAAGCGACTCTTCAACCCGAGGCATCTCCGAGTACCCCCACGACTTTGCATCCACGATAGTTGAAAAAGTCAACGTCGAGGGCACAAAGATGCGGGAAGTATACAGTTTGCTCCATGACTTCAACAGCTCATCATGGAGGTCCTCGAAAAAGGGGAGAGAGACTGATGTTGCTGTCTCTCTCTCCTACCACCCGACAGAAACCTATCCTCCAGCTTACTACGTTTGGGGGTCTCTTGTTCGCGTGGCCAGTCAAGCTGCAGCCTGTTCTCCGCGTGAGTAACCACCTCGAGCAGCTCCTCGACCGATTTCCTCTCGCGAGAGGAACGATCAGAGGCGGGCTGCTCATGGCCTGAAGACCCAAGAGATATATCATCCTCCTTGTGAACCGAAGAAGCACCGGAGCGTGCTTCGAGATCACGAGAGAGGATGCGTGGATCTGGTGACACCGTAAGCGAAAGGGACTGGCCCGTCGCTCGCTCGTCACGCAGATCCGCACGAGAGCCCTCCGACGAAAAGGTGGGTGCGGTCTGAAAATAATTTAGACGAGCACGAAGCATCTTCACTGAGAGCAGTTCACAATGCTCGCACTTCCCCATCTTTAAAGCCAGAACCGCGTGCTCTTCCTCTAAACAAACAAAACAGGTAATCATGTGTATCCAGCTCATACATAGGACGAGAGCATGGAGGAACACAACACTTTACCGTTTCGTTGGCTCATCCTACGAAGATCTGTAGCAGACAAAAAAAATAAAAATCTTCCTGACGCACACATGCACAGAATGATCTGAAGACAAAAGACCTGTTGATGCACCTGTGGTTAATCTATTTATAGCCCGTGTTGCAGGCGCGCTCTGATGACGTCATCACCGAGGCTATATTACCGCTGGGTCAATTCTATTGATGTGTTACACACATTATTCACAGCTGGTCACGAACAAGTCGTTTTTCCCATGCGCTGAGCAGCGCAGCATCGACTGAAGCTTTCGAAAGGGAACGGGAGGTTGCTCGGCGTCGAAACACAGCCTGCGCATGTGCAGTTGGTGCTTTTGAAGCCTACTGACCGCGCATAGTGTACTTGTCTGCGGGGTCATAAAAAAATGGGAGGCACGCGAATGTCCACTCAGAGCCTCCGCGACGATGCCGATTGATGATTTTAAGCAATCTGGCAACCATGCGAAGGCGCTCGTTCCTCATTGCGGAAGTGCCGCCGGCGATGATCTGAAAAACACTAAGCTGGAGTTTAGCGAACAAAATGAAAGGGTCACTCAACCAGTCTGTGTTTTGTCATGAGACCTCGACTGTGATGTTTGTGACTGTGGTCGCTGTATAAATGGGTGATTCTATAATTGGAGATGCATTTGGCATTTCATAAGGTTTAAAAAAAAAACTGTTCACTAACAGAAAATCTTTCCAGTAACTTATTGAAAACATATTCAATTTACTCCAAACACAAGTTACTTCTTTTTCTTTTTTTTTTTTTTTCTTTTTCTTTTTTTTTTTACTTTTGATGAAAAAAAACAGATGTCTTTATGGTATTGTTTGTCAACTCTGTTACGGACAAATTAGGCAATGTGTAGAAATAACAATAAATCATAAAAGGAAAAATCCTTCTTGTATCATTACACACTTATAAATGGACATATACATACGGATAGAGAGATAGATACACGCACACACACGCGCACATACACACACATACAGATAAATTGATATATTTGTTATGTTTTTGTTGTTTTTGGTGTTTGTTTCTGTTCTTTTGATAATGGTGATGTATGTAGCCTAACCAGGGACAGGGGTTGCAAATTAGCTTCAGCTAGAAACCCTATATGCAACACATCGGTTCAAGTTATTGTAACCTGTTACAATGTGTATCTTTTGCATTGTCCCTGACAAATAAACAAATAAAATTTAAAAAATAAAATTAAACAAACAGTCCTTACATTCCATCACTTGAAACTGAGATAATATTTCACCTATGCATACTTTAAAAAAAAAAATAAAACAAAAACTATGACTTCACAAAATTGTCCGCTTGGAGCAAATATTTCTCATCTGAAAATTTATTATATACAATATCCAGTAAAAAAAAAAAAGAGAGAAATGTTGTTGAAATATTATAAGGGTGCATCATATCTCAATAATGTTTATTAGATATTAAACAACAATATTTTTTTGTGAAAATAGTTCATAAACAAAGTTGACCCTTTAAGTAACAGAATTGTAAAGTAAAAGAATTGTCAGATGGATTCTGTTACCCTATTTTCAGCATTGTTATTCTACTGCGTTGTTCGTCTTTCACCATTTCGTGATCAATGTATTTGAATAAACACAACTCAGGCATAACGTGCAGTGCGTGTCGACTATCAGCTCGACATCCTTTCTTCTTTATTATTTCCACTTCCGGTTCCCCTAATACTCTTGGGTAATGCAGTTCAATATACAACGGTAGTGACAAACATTACATCTCCTTTTTTTTTTTAACACAATTCAACATGAAATAACAGAATGTCATGTCACATGAACTTCAGTTAGGATATATTCATGACTAAAGGAAATATTTATATTCCCCATTTACATGAGATACTGTATGAGGTGAACTGGCGAACTCTAGCTGAACATCGAATATAGCTATCATATAATGTTCTTCAAATGAATAGCAGTAACAGAATGCCTGCAGAATACAACATTACAACATTAATTTTTATTTTTTTTTTTGCATTTGAAATGAAAACATTCAATTACCATTGCAAGCATGCACTTAAGTGTTATTAGCTCAAGACATTTATAAATCGAGTATTTGCCTCTGCTTAACTATGCGACCTGACCTGGTAATCACGCAATGATCAGTGGGTGTAGGTGTGATTGCCTTTGAGTCCATAGTGTGGTTGCTTGCTGTATTTTCCTGGGAACTGGAGTTATCATCAGAAACGAGCTGTGCTGAAACTGCCACACTTTGTCCCTTAACATCCATCAGGTGCTTGCGGTTACAGCGATATTCCTGACCGTCAGTGTTTCGGATGATGTACGAGCGTCCGTCCTCCAATGCGCTTGACACTACAGCAGGCTTCCATTGTCCGTTATTTTGCTGGGCATATTTAAAAACGATTTAAAAACCATCAACAGGTGCATTTCTATGCTTCAGAATGCTCAGGTATGGATCTTTTCCTTCTTCATGCGCTTTTGTGAGTATACGCTTTGCGGTTTGGACTGTTTTTTTTTTCTGCGAGGCCGTTACTTTGGGCATAGTACGGGCTTGTTGTTGTGTGCACGAAGTCCCACTGTTTCGCAAAAGCGCTGAACTCCTGAGAACTGTATTGCGGACCGTTATCTGACACGATCTTCTCAGGCACTCCATGGCGCGCAAACATTCCTTTGAGCTTTTGGATTACCGCAGCCGTTGAGGTTGAGTGTAGTTTTTCCAGCTCGAAAAAAACGACTGTAGTAGTCAACGGCTATTATGTAGTTTTTTCGCTTTGCCACGTGAAAAGGTCAGTTGCGACCGCTTGCCATGGACGTTTGGGAATCGGGTGCGCGAACATTGGCTCTCGCTGATTCGAATTACGATGCGTTAGGCAAATAGAGCAATTCTGCACAGTGTCTTCTATTTGCTTGCCCATGCCCAGCCAGAACAGGACGTCTCTCGCTCGTTATTTACTTTTTTCCACACCCATATGCCCTGTGTGTATCTTTTGCAGCATGTTGTTTCTTAGGCTTTGCGGTACAATGATTTTTTTCCCCTTTTAGTACAATGCCGTCGACAAAAAGAGATCTCGTCTCTGTGATTCCAAAATTCCAGCACCAGCGGTGGACAGCTCCTTTGCGTCTCCGGCCATCCTGTGTGAATTATACGCTTTAAGGCCGTGAGCTGGGGGTCTTGCTTCGTCGCCTAACTCATCACCTCGATTTTTTAGCAACATAAAGTCAAATTTCTGCAGCTGTAGACACACTGCGCTTCCATGCCCTCAGTTAATGATGCGTCACTGGTTTGTGGAGCAACGTGAAGTCATATTTCTGCAACGGGTATTTCTTTACCTGGTTTGTGGAGCAACGTGAAGTCATATTTCTGCAGCTGTAGACACATGCGCTGTAGGCGTGGAGGGGCGGCAGAAAGCGGTTTCTTTAATATGGACTCTAATGGTTTGTGGTCCGATTCCACAATGAATGCCCTCTACTGGTGAGGTTCTTCTCAAAAATTAGCATATTGTGAAAAAGTTCATTATTTTCCATAATGTAATGATAAAAATTAAACTTTCATATATTTTAGATTCATTGCACACCAACTGAAATATTTCAGGTCTTTTATTGTTTTAATACTGATGATTTTGGCATACAGCTCATGAAAACCCAAAATTCCTATCTCAAAAAATTAGCATATCATGAAAAGGTTCTCTAAACGAGCTATTAACCTAATCATCTGAATCAACTAATTAACTCTAAACACCTGCAAAAGATTCCTGAGGCTTTTAAAAACTCCCAGCCTGGTTCATTACTCAAAACCGCAATCATGGGTAAGACTGCCGACCTGACTGCTGTCCAGAAGGCCATCATTGACACCCTCAAGCGAGAGGGTAAGACACAGAAAGAAATTTCTGAACGAATAGGCTGTTCCCAGAGTGCTGTATCAAGGCACCTCAGTGGGAAGTCTGTGGGAAGGAAAAAGTGTGGCAAAAAAACGCTGCACAACGAGAAGAGGTGACCGGACCCTGAGGAAGATTGTGGAGAAGGACCGATTCCAGACCTTGGGGGACCTGCGGAAGCAGTGGACTGAGTCTGGAGTAGAAACATCCAGAGCCACCGTGCACAGGCGTGTGCTTTTGAACCAGAAACAGCGGCAGAAGCGCCTGACCTGGGCTACAGAGAAGCAGCACTGGACTGTTGCTCAGTGGTCCAAAGTACTTTTTTCGGATGAAAGCAAATTTTGCATGTCATTCGGAATTCAAGGTGCCAGAGTCTGGAGGAAGACTGGGGAGAAGGAAATGCCAAAATGCCTGAAGTCCAGTGTCAAGTACCCACAGTCAGTGATGGTCTGGGGTGCCATGTCAGCTGCTGGTGTTGGTCCACTGTGTTTTATCAAGGGCAGGGTCAATGCAGCTAGCTATCAGGAGATTTTGGAGCACTTCATGCTTCCATCTGCTGAAAAGCTTTATGGAGATGAAGATTTCGTTTTTCAGCACGACCTGGCACCTGCTCACAGTGCCAAAACCACTGGTAAATGGTTTACTGACCATGGTATTACTGTGCTCAATTGGCCTGCCAACTCTCCTGACCTGAACCCCATAGAGAATCTGTGGGATATTGTGAAGAGAAAGTTGAGAGACGCAAGACACAACACTCTGGATGAGCTTAAGGCCGCTATCGAAGCATCCTGGGCCTCCATAACACCTCAGCAGTGCCACAGGCTGATTGCCTCCATGCCACGCCGCATTGAAGCAGTCATTTCTGCAAAAGGATTCCCGACCAAGTATTGAGTGCATAACTGAACATAATTATTTGAAGGTTGACTTTTTTTGTATTAAAAACACTTTTCTTTTATTGGTCGGATGAAATTTGCAAATTTTTTGAGATAGGAATTTTGGGTTTTTCATGAGCTGTATGCCAAAATCATCAGTATTAAAACAATAAAAGACCTGAAATATTTCAGTTTTTTTGTGCAATGAACCTAAAATATATGAAAGTTTAATTTTTATCATCACAATATGCTAATTTTTTGAGAAGGACCTGTACATACTGGTGAAATCGCTTGCACCCAAACAGAACGGCATACAGTTCTTTTTTGATTTGTGCGTAATTCTGTTCCGTCTCTGTGAGCGATTTTGAGGTTTATGAGATTGTTTTTTCCTGTTGGAGAAGTACCGCGCCCAAACCATTTTTGGAAGCGTCGACCTGCAGCCGCAGTTCTTCGTTTGGGTTGTAGTATGGTAATACAGGTCCCGGCTCCCTCGTGATCAAGTCTTTGATTTGTTGGAAAGCAACGTTATGCGTCTCGTCCCATGTGAATTCGTTGCCCTGCTTCAGCATCTGTCGCAGCGGTGCGTTTATCACTTATGAGTCTGTGTCCAATCTGGACAGATAATGTATCATACCCAGTATGGTTTCCAGTTCCGATTTGTTTTTTGGCGGTTCCATTTCCTTTATGGCTTTAATTTTCTCCCGGTCTGGTTTGATGCCGTCATGTGTGAGTCTGTGTCCAAAGTAACAGACCTCCGGCACGCAAATCATGCTTTTTTCAGGATTCAAATGGACACCTTTTTCCCTCGTTCTTTCCAACATTGCACGCAGGTTTTTGTCGTGTTCGTCTTTTGTGCGACCATACACTAGGATATCGTCTACAATCGCCACTACTCCGGGCAACCCTTCGTACATCTCGTCGATTTTCCTTTGGAACTCATCCTGTGCAGAGATTATCCCGAAGGGCAGACAGAGGAAACGGTACCGTCCGACCACCGTGATGAATGTGGTAAGCTTCGATGATTCTTCCGTCAGTTTAATGGCCCAGTATCCTGATCTGGCGTCCAGTACACTAAAGTATCTTGCGCCTGTGAGTCTGGAGATTACGTCCTCCAGGGTTGGCAATGGATAATGCGGCCTTTTGATCGCTTTGTTTAGGTTGCGCGGGTCGAGACATATGCGAAGCGCCCCAGTGCGGGGTTTTTCCACTACGACTAAAGCGTTGACCCAATCGGTTGGTTCGGTTACCTTTGCGATGATTCCCTGGCGCGCTCCATTCTCTCTAATTCCTCCTTTAAACGACTGCGTAGTGTGAATGGAATTTTTCGTGGGGGATATACTACTGGGACTGCATTGGGGTCTATGTGTATTTTGCACTCGCCTGGGAATTCTCCGATCCCTTCAAAAACGTCAGCAAACTCACTCAGCAGATCGTCACTTTGCCTGGTATCAGTTTGTACAGAGAGGACCAGTTTTATTAGATCCATTTCCAGACATGCTCTTAGTCCTAGGATAGGCGGTGCTTGAGTGTCAACGACATAGAATTCTTGCATGGCTTTAGTCCCTTTGTGCTTGCATTGCAATCTGCATGTTCCTCTCACGGATAAGGGTTCTCCGCCATATCCTGACAATCTACGTGTTGCTGGGTTAAGTTGGCTGACACCGATGACATCTCTTATTTTATTTTCTGGTATTATATTTACTTGTGCCCCAGTGTCCAATTTGAATCTTCTGTAGCTCTGAACCTACTTCAATTTCGGCAAAAACCTGTTCGTTTATCACGTTGCTGTGCTCTTTTGTTATCGTGTCGATGAAGAATTCCTGAGGTGATTCGTAAGCTTGTTCGGTGTCGTTATTCACGGCATGTACGTTTTTCTGTTTCCACGTTTGTTGCGATTTGCAAGCCTTTGCGAAATGGTTTGGTTTCCCGCACTTCTTGCACTGTCTACCTAAGGCTGGGCATTTTTCCCTGTCTCTATGCACCTGCGCGCATCGTCCGCATGTTGTAGATCTTATGCGGTCTCGTTCGGCTCTGGTGGTAGTTTTTACATGTTTCTGTTTATTGCTTCGTTTGAACACGGCATGCGCAACCTGTTGCGTTTGAGTTGTTTTGTGCTGCCCGGCCATAGATTTCAGCTGTCCCTGCGCTATTTCGTGAGATCGTGCAATGTCTATGGCTCTCTCAAGGGTTAAATCTGGTCCATAGTTTAACAACTTCTCCTTCACTTTTGCGGAATTTATGGCGAAGACTATCCTGTCTCTTACCATCTCGTCTGTATTGGCGTATCCACAGTCTTTAACTAATAATTTTAGTTCTGTGACGAAATTGTCAAAGCTCTCCCTTTTTGTGGAATTTGTACCGTGTGAAGATGTGGTTCTTTTTCGGCATCACATGTGCTTCGAATCTTTCATAGTACGTGCCTAAAACCTTTGCGTTCTCGTCAGTCAGCGTCCAGGTGTTATAAATGTCTCTGCCTTTTTCTCCTACCCATAACAGGAGATAGCTGCAATGTTCCTCCTCCGATTTTTCGTGGAGTGGGCCTTTGAACATCAGTTCTGCGTGTTGTCGAAATCTCCTCCACGAGTCAGGCAAATCGAGGGAATCCCAGTCCATCCTGAGCATCGGAACACCGGCGGAGTCCATCTTCTCGTCTGTGTAAGTTCGTTATTTCTCTGACACCATGCGTTGTTTTGTATTTCACCATTTCGTGATCAATGTATTTGAATAAACACAACTCAGGCATAACGTGCAGTGCGTGTCGACTATCAGCTCGACATCCTTTCTTCTTTATTATTTCCACTTCCGGTTCCCCTAATACTCTTGGGTAATGCAGTTCAATATACAACAGTAGTTACATCTACAGTATATACAATTTTATTTTTATTTTTGACAAAAACTCCACTTGTTAGCATAAATGCTAAGAGCATGGCACTAATGAAGTCATGATTAAAATACTTATAAATAACCCAGTTTGTGAACAGTAATACATTTTGTTTTCCCTTTGATATTGTGGTAACAGCGTTGACGTTCTTCAAAATAACTCTTGGTATAAGAACTTTCTAGATTGAAATATTTTCTCAGAGAGAGCACACAGACTTTTCAGTGCTTCAGATCTTATCAGTGAGAGAAAGTGTCATAACTTCCTGTATCTTACATAGCTGTGGGAGATAATTTCACCAATTTAAAGGCAAAATATTGTACGGTAACAGAGTTGATGCAAGATTATGGACACATTTTTATAAGACAAAAGTTATTTTTAAACAAATTAATGTTGTAGAATTACGTAAATTAGTATTTTGTATTTTGTAATATTACAAAAAGAAAAATACAATAAAATATTTTGATTACACAATGATACATGATGGAAAAAATGCCAACAAGAAATCATGATTTTGAGCTATTTAAGACACTTTTTACACAAATTATTATATTGTTATTGACTGTAACATCTTATAATTCATAACAATAAGTAACAAATTATTAAAATAATAAAAAATATAACCATTGTAATGACTGCAGAAAAAAAATACTGGCTTCGGACACCAAATGTTCCTGCAATTATAGAATCACCCAAATGCACTTACTCAATCGCTGCTGTGTGAATAGAGAATTTGGAATTACTATAAGGAATTTCACTGTTATAATATTTTTCATTTGTTTTCTCCCAGTTTTTCATAATATAGACAGAGAGAGTGCATAAGTCTTTGGTATATATATATATATATATATATATATATATATATATATATATATATATATACTATATATATATAAAGAAATACCTATGTGCTTCAGCAACAAGCTCCCCATCTGAGAGTGTTTTTTAGTGCCAATGGGAACATAGTTCCATGCCATAGAGCTTCTCTTAAACCAGAGACAGTAGACAGACTTGCGTTCTTAGCTTTAAACTTGAAAAAAGAAAATAATAATAATAATAATAATAATAATAATAATAATAATAAATTCCCCCAGTTGCACATTTAAATTGAGAATTGCATGTACTAAAAAAAGTTGACAGAATGCACTTTCTGTACTTGTTTTGCACTACTTGAGTTACATATACATGTGTTCATTTAATAAAAAGCAGTTAGTGATCACAGTCTAGATTTTGTTTAACTGCTTAAATTTGCACTAAACATTTTGTATTTACTTTGTAACAATAGCTGTTCTATCTAAATTGTTTTTGTTGTTGTTTTTTTTTAAATGGGAGCACAAGAAAACCATGTTTTATTATTATTTTTATTATTATTATTATTATAGAATATCGAAAAAAAAAAAACTACAATTAAAAAAATAATAATAATTATAATATCGAGATATTTTATATATATATATTATATATATATATATATATATATATATATATATATATATATATATATATATATATATATATAACATAATAAATAATAATCCCAGCACCTAGTAACAGGTAGCCTACACTGATATTACCATCCCGTGTAACTATACGCAAATGTGCAGCTTTACTGCTACTACCCCTAAAAAAAAACTACAATATCGAGACAAAACACTTCCAAAATGGGCTCTGATAGCTTTAATGTTTTAGCATGACACCAGCCAATAGCAATAATTCCAAAATGGGCTCTGATAGCTTTAATGTTTTAGCATGACACCAGCCAATAGCAATAAGTGTTACACCACCCTGCTACATGAAGCTTGAGTCTTAGATTTTTTTAATGATATATACAGGTCCTTCTCAGAAAATTAGCATATTGTGAAAAAGTTCATTATTTTCCATAATGTAATGATAAAAATTAAACTTTCATATATTTTAGATTCATTGCACACCAACTGAAATATTTCAGGTCTTTTATTGTTTTTAATACTGATGATTTTGGCATACAGCTCATGAAAACCCAAAATTCCTATCTCAAAAAATTAGCATATCATGAAAAGGTTCTCTAAACGAGCTATTAACCTAATCATCTGAATCAACTAATTAACTCTAAACACCTGCAAAAGATTCCTGAGGCTTTTTAAAAACTCCCAGCCTGGTTCATTACTCAAAACCGCAATCATGGGTAAGACTGCCGATCTGACTGCTGTCCAGAAGGCCATCATTGACACCCTCAAGCGAGAGGGTAAGACACAGAAAGACATTTCTGAATGAATAGGCTGTTCCCAGAGTGCTGTATCAAGGCACCTCAGTGGGAAGTCTGTGGGAAGGAAAAAGTGTGGCAAAAAACGCTGCACAACGAGAAGAGGTGACTGGACCCTGAGGAAGATTGTGGAGAAGGACCGATTCCAGACCTTGGGGGACCTGCGGAAGCAGTGGACTGAGTCTGGAGTAGAAACATCCAGAGACACCGTGCACAGGCGTGTGCTTTTGAACCAGAAACAGCGGCAGAAGCGCCTGACCTGGGCTACAGAGAAGCAGCACTGGACTGTTGCTCAGTGGTCCAAAGTACTTTTTTCGGATGAAAGCAAATTTTGCATGTCATTCGGAAATCACGGTGCCAGAGTCTGGAGGAAGACTGGGGAGAAGGAAATGCCAAAATGCCTGAAGTCCAGTGTCAAGTACCCACAGTCAGTGATGGTCTGGGGTGCCATGTCAGCTGCTGGTGTTGGTCCACTGTGTTTTATCAAGGGCAGGGTCAATGCAGCTAGCTATCAGGAGATTTTGGAGCACTTCATGCTTCCATCTGCGGAAAAGCTTTATGGAGATGAAGATTTCGTTTTTTCAGCACGACCTGGCACCTGCTCACAGTGCCAAAACCACTGGTAAATGGTTTACTGACCATGGTATTACTGTGCTCAATTGGCCTGCCAACTCTCCTGACCTGAACCCCATAGAGAATCTGTGGGATATTGTGAAGAGAAAGTTGAGAGACGCAAGACCCAACACTCTGGATGAGCTTAAGGCCGCTATCGAAACATCCTGGGCCTCCATAACACCTCAGCAGTGCCACAGGCTGATTGCCTCCATGCCACGCCGCATTGAAGCAGTCATTTCTGCAAAAGGATTCCCGACCAAGTATTGAGTGCATAACTAAACATAATTATTTGAAGGTTGACCTTTTTTTGTATTAAAAACACTTTTCTTTTATTGGTCGGATGAAATATGCTAATTTTTTGAGGTTTTCATGAGCTGTATGCCAAAATCATCAGTATTAAAACAATAAAAGACCTGAAAATATTTCAGTTGGTGTGCAATGAATCTAAAATATATGAAAGTTTAATTTTTATCATTACATTATGGAAAATAATGAACTTTTTTCACAATATGCTAATTTTTTGAGAAGGACCTGTAGTATATGAAGTTGATTGCATTCTCTTACACCTAGCAATAACTCTGAACTAATGTAAACAAAGAACGCTTCTGTGCGCTGGCGTCCTCCCACAAGTTAAGAGATTTTAAACAAACACTGTTAATACACATTTAGTTAACCAAATGAAAAAATACACATCTGAATGCTATAAAAGTGTGCACATTGAGAGAAATAAACAGCAGAGGTTCATGTTAACAACTTCTTTAACTTGAGCAAACGCTGCTAATACTCGTATACATTTGTTAATAAAGTGAATACAATGAAAACATGCATGTTTTAAAAACGATCGACGTCACTTCCAGGGAGGCGTGTCGGTGCCTGGATCAGTGAGCAGCGTCTCAGCTGATGACGTCACTTCCAGGGAGGCGTGTCCAGACCTGTTGTACACGCCCCCATCCCTTGACTCCACCCACATGTCAAAACAGTGCCAGAAACGTGCAGCGCAAAGGGGAAAGCTCACACTTGACTGAAATAAAAGCAGAGTTGCAAATAAATTAGTAGATATGGCCATGGAAAATATGTATAGCAAAATCATTGCTTTCTTCACTTTTCATTCAAATATATCAATCCCTTATTTTAGTTTGCAAAACATAATTTCATTAAACAATGCTTCACTTCTTTTGCAAGTATATGTGGCCCTGTTTTGACTTCATATATTCACTCTCTTTGCAGAACCTTTTGCTCTGGGTAGTAAGCCTTGCATCTAGTGTGACATTACATGTTTCCTGTAGTATTTTCAGAGCTGTGATCTCACTGTTGAGGTTTGGAAACATGAGACTGAAGGGAACTAGCTCTTTTAGTCTTTCCACCTCTTTCTTTTAGCTGGTTGAATTTTGTGTCAGTCTCAACATCTCAACTGCAGAAGCTGCTGAGGATCTGGAAAGACTGAGAGAAAGAGAAATGGCTGATACGTGTCATTTGTTTCTGCTGGGACTGGCTATTCTCTCTTCACTTCTCACAGGTAAACACATTATCATCTTAGAATATATTCAAGTGTTTTACTAGAGCTGGTCTGGCCTGGGGTCTGGGATTGAGTTGGTTTGAACATGGTTGATTCTTCCTGACGTTGTTCTGATCTCACATTTGCAAATACTGTTTTATTCCTGAATGCACTGATATCTGACCCTGAGAATGACCTGCTGTCACAGGGGTTCGTTTATGAAGCTTCATTTATTAATATATAACACAATAATCACTCAGATGTTCTTGTGTTTCAGGTACCAGTGGAGTAGAAGATGCTCATGTGTTCATCAGTTCTGGAGGAAATGTCCGTCTGCCCTGTAATAATGCTCTTCATGACTGCAAATCAACTACATGGCTCTATAACGGTTTCAATCATACAACAACAGTTGAACTGATTAATTTAGGGATAAAGAAGACAGACACACAGAAACATGAGAGACTGAGTCTGGGGTCTAACTGCTCTCTGAACATCAACAACATCTCAACAGAAGATTATGGACTTTACACCTGCCAACAATGGACTGGTGTGAATAGAGACAAACACCAAGAACCTGACGCTCGTGTTTATCTGCATGTTCTTCATGGTAATTTTATGATAATGTGGTCAATTTAAAAAAAAAGCTAATTCTTGATTTAATCTCTCCTGATGATTGAAGAGTGTGTGATGTGTGTGTTATTGTGTGTTTCAGTCTCACAGACTGAGATCAGTGCAGGTCTCTCTGTGACTCTCTTCTGTCAGCTGTATTCATATCCTCGAGTCTCTTGTGAAGATTTGATCCGTTCTGAGAGAATTGAGCTGTTCTGGGTGAATCAGGCTGGTGTTAAACTGATGACAGACTCCAGATATCAGATATCATCCTCATCAGATCACTCTAACATCTCTCTGACTACAACATTCCTGAATGAAGATCAGAACAGAGAGTGGAGATGTGAAGTTACTCACAGAGATCAAGTCAAGGCCTCAGTCACATACACTGTCAAGAGTTCAGGTGAGAAACCTTCCTAACTCAATTTCAGAAGACTCTCTGATAGTCTAGTGAAAATAAAATATACTTTATTGTATTTGTAATATATTCCCTGTTTTAATAGTACATTGCAAATATACTAACAAAAAATGTACTATCTTTAAATATATAAAAAGTATATTAGCATCATGCTATTTTCACAATACGACTTTTAACACACTTTAAAACAATTGTAATTTAGTATATTTTCTAAAAATATATTTTACAAAAATATACTTGAATTGAGAGTTCTGTTTAATTTTTATAAGTATATTTATTTGCACTTTAATTAAATATATTTTATGAATATTTTTTAACTGTGTGCTTAAAATGATCATTGTAACAATGCACTGAAAATAAAGTATACTTTCAAAGTACATTATTTATTAACCTGAAGTTGTAGTATATTATAAGTCACATTTTGTGTTTGTGGTGGATGCAGAAGATGCCCCATCCTCACTCCTGAAAGACACCAGGGTCAGAATTTCACAGAATGATCATCACTTAACCGTACAACTGTGCATTTCCTTTTGATTTAACACCATTATATCAGGTTTCCTGATCAAACACATCATGCTGAACCAGACAACTTTTTTCTTTTACTTACTTATAGGTTATTATAACTAATTAGAAGCTAATCAAATAAATACATAAAACAATAGCAAATACATTTACTAATATTTATTATATTTAACTGAAAAAAAAAATAATTCATTAAATTTACTAGGCCTACTTTTTTTAAGGAATGTGGCTGCAATCAATTTATTTTAGCTACATTTAAACAAATTTAGTTGACTAACTTTCAACATTTTGTTTTATTTAAATGTAGCTATTTTTTGAATGTAATAACTTTTACTTATGGCAAAATATATATTTTTAGTGTATTTTCTAAAAAGATTGAAAAACCGCGCCGGTTTTCTAGTCAGTCTCGTGACGTCAGCGCGTCCAATCACAGCTGAGCTTCACTCAGAGTCACGAAAAACAACAGGTAAGCATTTCAAGCTTCTTTATTACTATTTAGAGCTTTTGAACGTTTATGATTTATTGTCATATAATATTATTTGAAGATTAACCAGCTCAGCTAATGTATTAGCTAGCAAAGAGGAACTAACATGACATCAAAGTTATCAGTGCAAGTGTTAAATATGCAGTGTTTTACACCACAATTTGTGAGTGAGAAAATAATAAATATTTTATGTGCTTTTCTCAGTCGGACACAGACAAACTTTTTTTGTCTTTTAAACCAGAAAGATGTCTGACAGATAACCGACACTCGCGCCGTGAAGAAACTAAAGCAACAGGTGAGACAAACCCATCCATTCACTATATTAAAATAACTTACTTATAACTCTTTTTAATCGTTTAAATTATGTTAATTTAATCGTTATTTATGATCCGCTTCATCAGTTTCATCCAGCATATCCATGTGATGTTAATTAAGTTTACTAATGCAGGCGAAGCCCCGGTAAACAAAGCGGCTCCAGGAGAATTTATGGCTGTTTTAATAACGTTATTTACCATTTCAGACTGATATTTGCACCTGGTGTTTTTTACTTCGAAACTCATCCTTGCATATGTTTTTAAATCATGTTTCAGAGTAAAGGCAGCGTGGAGTGCTGGATGTCAAAGACAACAAGATGGCTGCAAAACCACGAGCCTCAAGTGAAGCAAGTTAAGTAGAATTCACACTGATTTAATTGATGGG